>NC_028647.1:17936828-17981781 GCF_001406875.1 Solanum pennellii
AATACTCTTAGACTTAGTAATTTGAGGATAGATGTTCTTGATGTGATGACTTCCAGATTTTGGGGATGATAAGTATTATACTTTAGAAGTTTATTTAATTGATTTCGTTAATGAGTTTTGGATCTTACGCATTTTATTTACTATTCAAAATTTTTATACTGGTAAACGTTGGGGATTAGATTGTTGGTTCGCTCACCTAGTAAGATAAGTGTGGGTGCCACTCGCGGCTCGTTTTGGGTCGTGACAGACAGATTGTAGGATAAAATAAATTGAAAAAGTGATACTAAACATGCACTTCAAGAAAAGCTCTCAACTTATAATAAGAACAAAGGGTAACATAACAGAAAAAACTAATACATTTAACGGCAACCTCATAAAAGTTAGTCTTGGTATTAGAGCAAAGCCTCTTCCAATCAATCATCCAGAAATCTTACTTGGAGGCAAGAGATCAAGAGGATTCTTTGCCTTAGGCTTGGGTGTTGTTTCCTTCTCTACAAGACTTGGTTCTTCCTTATTGACCTCCTTCTTTGGCTCCTCATTAGCCTTGGTTTTTTCAAGTTGTGTGGGCTTCTTTGATTGCACAGCTAGGATAGATTTCGCTTGTTTCACTTTACCCAATATCTTGCTAAAGTTTTTCTGATTAACCACAGTCCAGAAGTATCTCTCTACATGTGGGAATTCCTTGGTAAAGCTCTTGGTCATTATCATACTAAAACCAATGCTCAAGTTGCAGACAACAATGATGTCAGCCAACGTGATTAAATGCTCAACCAAGTATTTGGTAGATGCAAGATGGGTGTTCAAAGCACCAAGTGCTCTCTTCAATGCAGATACCGCAGCTTTCTCAGACTTTTCGCAAAATAAGAAAAAATTCAGTTGAGTTGTGTGTTTCTATTGGTTCAAAAAAAATTAATAATGCATAGTAAGATACATACCACAGGGATGCACACACGAAAGGCAAGGCGTGGTTACAACCATTGTCTAATGTTTGCATCAACTTTAGTGGTAGAAAAATCATTCTATTGTTCAATTTGCGCCTATCAAAGAGAAAATGGACATAAAGAGAGGATTAAAAATTTCACAAATGAAAATATAACTGCGAAATAAATGAAACCAAGAAACCAAATAAACTTGAAATACTTACATATTCAAACAATGAAGAGCCAAAAGAGGATTGTTGTGCAGTAATTTAGTAACTACGAGAATTAGTAAAGTCAATGTCAAAACTATCTTTTGCTATATGATGAGAGCTCAAATGAAAGAAAATGAGACATGGCCTCACCGTAGAGTGTGATAACATTGGTTTCAAAAATAGATCCATCGGGTGTTTCAAGCACAGGAACCTGAAGGACGGAAACAACTCGTTCTGACTAGCAAAATCTTGTCAAGTACATGAAACAATGTATATTAAGAAGAATAACATACCTTTCCAATTGGGTTCATCTTAAGAAACTAAGGTGTGTTGTTTGATACACCCATCTGGAAATCCTTTGGAACTTCAACCTTTACCCTGCGTACTCAGTTGCAATGAGTGCGTTTGAGGCATTTTTGTTGTTATTTGTTGAGTGCAAAATTTGCAACATGCATAATGAAGACAATTTAAATGCTAGTACATCAGTTAAGGTATAAAATTGGGCATATCATCAAGCATTTGTTATCACCACACTTGAATCATAATGTCTCATTTTAGTCACTCAATGAATTTAGTGTTGCCTTTCTAAATCAAAGAGAGTTTGGAAGAAACCAATTGATTCTAGATGAGTTAGGACTCGAAATTGAACAATAAAATATGTTCGATTTCTAGATCCCGATTAGGGCAATGCGCCCCAAAGTACTCCTAGTACTTCTGGGGCTGGCGCGACACGCCACTAATTTCTATTGGAACAGACACGTTTGAAAATCAACTTGCAACATCTCCATTATAATAACTTAAATTCAAAATACTGCAGAAATGTATTTCCTTTTCAACTTCCAAGCAAAGAGTTCATCACACTAACAATGTGAAGCCAAAGATCAATCATGCCTTGGCTCTACTCAGTAATTGAGTGATTGATACATGTAGACAACTTTCAGAGAAGAGAAACTTAAATAGCAATCAATCGCAAATTCAGCAAAAATAATTAATCGACCTACTAATAAAAACTATCAGATATACCCATTTGAACATGTCAAAACAAAGTAGAATTACAAACCCACAACCAGAAAAAATGAAATATACTGACAGATTCAGAAATCAACAATAAAGATGAAATCTTTCGTTATAAATTCCTCATATATTGAAATCTCAGATTTATTTTTTACATTAAAAACAAAAAAGAAACGCTAAGCAACTTACCAGAGCCATGGCCACGGTTGAAAATTGTTCACCCTTCACCAAAGGAAAGGAGAGAGGTTCACCAAGTGTGTAAGCGGCGGTGAGATCTAAGCACAGAAAAATGAGCTAAAAGTGTCTTGCAAGTTCTAAATTAAAACAAAGGAACAGGTGGGCCTCTTTTTATTTTTCTTTTACTTTTTTATTTTTAATATTAATAAAAGGACTAAATTAATTACATTTTTCGTAATTGTCTGGACAATTATTGAAGTCGTTCAGACAATTGTTGTCTAGGAAAACATTTTCCTTCATACCAAACACACCCTAAATGATTCTATTTGGTTTCAATGGATAACTATGTTCTTTAATTTTGAGTGTGCAGAAGTAGACACTTAAACTTGTATAAAATTGAACAATTAGACACAAGTCCTACATGACATTAATATACGTCGGATGCCACGTAGGACACAAAATTTCGATGTAAGGTGTCATGCAGGACGAGTGTGTCTATTTATTCAATTATATACAAATTTAAGTTTTACTTGTGCATACCCAAAATTAAAAGTCATAGTTATCAACTGATACTAAGTTAAGGATTATGTTCATATATTATGTCTACTATAATTTTTTTAAAAGGGGTCACATGGAGTCATGGACCCATATAATAAAAAAAAAGAGGAAAATTGTATAAAATAACAAACTATTAATTCAAATTAATTGTTGTAATCACAGTTTCATTTAATTCTAATATGTAGCAAATACTTTGTCATCGCCTCTCTCACTTTGTACAATACAAATATATAAATTGCATTTATGTTTGTATAAAACGAGAGAAAACTATATATACAAATACAAATGCATATATTTTCATCATATATTATACAAAAACAGATCTTTCGCTACCATTTCTCTTTTGTCTTTCTCTCTTTCTCGCTTTATAAAACCACAAATTATACATGTATAAAGCGAGAGAGATTTGATATACAAATATTTTATTTCGATTCAACTGTATACAAATTCAAAGTTTATGTGGATTTACAAACATAAAGAACATATACATATATAGTCGCAATTTTCATAGACACAGATGTGCAATTTTATACAAATGTTGTGATTTATACAAATTAGATCATGCGATTTTATACAGATCAAAATTGCCTGCGATTTTTATATATATTTGATGCTGCAGAGCAAACATAAAATTCACTATAAAATACAATTATGTAAAATATATCTATAATATATAAATATGACTTTTATGTTTACTAAAACTAAAATTTACTCTTTTTAAATCCTAGTGGAATTGTATACAGGATTTATCCTAGTGGAATTGTATACAGGATTTGTATATGAGGTAAATCCTAATGGAATTAGAAGTATTAAATATTACGAATTCTTATCTTAGATAAAATAATGAAATCAAAAGAAACTACAGATCAATTAATTGTGAAGAATTTTACCCAAAATGGCACGTGGGAGAAAAAATAAATACTATAAAACTTTTACCTAAAATATGCAAGGATTTTCACATTTAATAATGTATTTAATTGGTAATTATATGTGTCTAATAATACGAAACTACTTAATTTTCATAAATCTTAGCAATCTAGTAAAAGAAGAATACTTAATTTTTAAAAGAATTTAGGCTATTTTTGGACGTTTTAGCATTTTTCTTGCACCTTTTTCTTCTTTTTTTTTTTTAATACTTTTTGACTATTTTTTATTTTTGACATTTTTACTGAGTCAATTTTAGGAATAGGGAAGATACAAATATCTATAGCTACAACTTTGTTATTTGTGCTCTATAGTCAAATTATATCTGCTATTGAGCATTTGATTTGTATAAATTATGACGATTTGTATAAATAGAACATTATTGTCTATGAAAAATGTGTTTGTATATGTATATGCTCTTTGTGTTAGGCTATAGTGGCGAGCGAGATAGAAGAGAGAAGAGAGAGGCGAGCGAGAGAGTGGAGAAAAATAAATTGTATATGTATATGTATGAAAAATGTGTTTGTATATGTATATGTTCTTTGTGTTAAGCTATAGTGACGAAAGAGAGATTAGAAGAGAGAAGAGGGAGTCAAGAGAGAGAGGAGAGAGGTAAATTTTGTATGTATATATGTATATTATGATTAGAAAATTGTATATATGTAACTATTATGTGTATGTAGCAAAGATTGTGTTTGTATATCTGCATAAAATTTGAATTAGTATACAATTGAATCAAGTAAAAAATTTGTATTTGTATATCAAAACTCTCTCTCTCTCTTTATATAAACACAAATCATATATTGTATTTGTATATTTTATAAAGCGAGAGAGAGAAAGACAAAAGAGAACTGTACAAGGTATTTGCATAATTATAAGTATATAGATAGAGATATATGTATTCATATTTGTGTATACATTCTCTCTCGCTTTAACAAACACAAAGATAATTCATATATTTTTGTTGGTATAAAGTGAGAGAGATAAGGAAGAGGAGTGAGAGTGGCGAACGAGTGTCAAGGGAGAGAGGCGAATGACAAGAAATTTTTTGCGAATTGGAACTAAATGAAAAAGTACCTATAACATTTATTGTGAATTAATATTTTGCTATGATGCACAATTTTTTCTTTTTTTAAACCTAGTCTATTTTAATTGAAAAAAGATTCTCTGTGTAAAAAATTTATTATAATAATAACACAATTTTTTCTTTTTTTAAACCTAGTCTATTTTAATTGAAAAAAGATTCTCTGTGTAAAAAATTTATTATAATAATAAAGTTTTCATTATATAATTTTTATTATGTTTGCGGTCAAGTGTACATATTTTAATTTGTACGTGTGTATCACGTGAGTTAATAAAAAATATATACAAAAATAAATTGTTATTAATGTTATATTATTAAGGCGAAATGGTCTTGTGGACCCTTATACTTGTATCGATTTGTATTATAGGCCCTTCCACTTACCTCTTTGTCTTCTCAACCCTTTAATTCAATAAAAACACAATTTATCAAACTCCTCTGACCATTGATCAAACTTCTGTGACTTTAAGATGGTTGAGTTGGCGAAAGTATGTAAATTCACAAGCCTTAAAGCGAGTGAGTACTATATTTCAATTTTAAAAGTATTAGTAAAATAATAAAATTAAATTAAATTAAAAAATTAATCAAAAAGCTTCCATCTTCTTCAACTCCATCTTCATTTGCAATCATCTCCATGCCTGACCCCTTCTTTTTATTTCCATACTCTCCGTCATCATCTTTAAGAGACATGGAAACTTTCTTGAGTCCATTCATTTACTGGTGAAGGGTAAGGTCGATGGTGATGGTGCTCGTCGAAAATAACGGGTTTGGTGTAGAATGAGAGAGACAATGCTAGTAAGTGGAGGGGAGAATGAGGCGGGTGAGGATTAGAGAATCTACTTACGACAAAGAAGTGATTTTCGACCAGATCTGGTGGGGGCGGCAGAGATTAACCCATAAGAAAGGAGAAGAAAAAATGCAGCAAGAAAAATAATTTTGGAGAAAATCATAGCGACAGAAAATCCAACAATTATCAACAAAAAATAAAGAAAATAATCCAAATTTGTAGATTCAATCATCAAATGAAATGCCTTTTGACTGTTTAAGGTTGGGATTGGGGGAGAAGATGTAGGAATTTCAAACTTTTATTTTAAGGAATAAATATAAATTTTATTGTTTTACTTTTTATTAAATAATTTTGGTTAATAAATTTTTTTTAAAATAGTTAATAAAGATAATAATGACATGTCACTGATATAGATGAATTGAGTTTAAAGGTTTAGATGACAAAGAGTTAAGTAGAAATATCCATAATACAAATCGATACAACTACAAGGATCCACAAAACCATTTCGCCTATTATTAAATACAACACTTCAAAATAAAAATTAATGTAAAACTTAAAAAGGAACACAACTTTCAACGCCACTAACAAATAAGGAGTAAAATCATATATACGTTGAATAAAGTTTTGCGTTGATATCAAATGTCAAAATTATGTTGATATTGAGGTATGAGACTAAGTGCTACATCAAAAATCAATTTTTTTCAAGATTAAAAAATGCTTAAAATAATAATAAAATGTTGTCATATCTCAGCACAACTCATCAAGAGTGTGTTGTATGTTATTCAAATGTTTTGATCTCAAATATTTTCCTTCCCTAAGAAGATTAATTCAAAAATTGGAGGCTAGGCTATGTATAGGATAATCTTATGACAATATGGAGACTTCAAGGTAGGCTTTGATTTCATTGTTGCCCCAAAGCAAATAATAAACTGCACTTTCTTGACATATTTACAAGGAATAACGCTGCAATCGAAAAGCTGATGTGGAATTTATGCCAAAAAAAGAAGAGATAAGGCATGGATACATGTCGAACATACAAGCAAGTAAAACAAGTCTCTTGAGCAGGTCAAAGAAACTTAAAATTAAAGTTGCTCAATATCTCCAAGAAGCTGGTTATACTGAGGCATGTATAAAAAGCACTCCATTGGCAAAGTGTACAAAGTATAATGAAAAAGAAGTAGAGTGGACATAAGTGGATTGAACAATTGTGGGTGCTCCTAAATGATTATTCATCATGTACCTAATAATAGTAAAATGAAAGGTTTGCGACTAATGATAGATTAGCTAAATGAGGTGTGATACAATCAATCCCCTATATGCCCGCTAGATGAATGAGAACCTCGATCGACCATTGTTCTTTCAATGTTCATACAACTGAAGTCCAGTGAGAAATTAAGTATATGAAGGGTAAATGTTGATTAACACTTGTTTATAAAATGGCAATGGCAAGTTTCTTATGGCTCAAGTGAAATAGAAGGGTATTCACATAGAAGAAGCAAATATCAAGCACAATAATTATATATGCATATCGTTCAAGAGACGAATGGAATTATGAAGTAGATATCCCATATTAGCTACTACAAACATGCTTTGAATATGTATCCGTAAAGGGTAGCTAGTTAGATATGAACATTCTATTTTAGCAAGGATGAAAACGTATGTCCATGCCTGTTGATTTCCTGATTTGTAACATTTACTTGGTAAATAAAATTTACTTACCATAAAAATAATGTAAAAAGGGGTTAAATATTAGGTTAAATATTATATGTTGGTGAAGAAAAAAAATATATATATGTATATATTAAAGAATGATAAAAATAAAAAAATAAACTAGAAAGTACTCTGATGTAGGCATGAAAATGATTAAGGGCGTAACTCTTTTGGATAATGTTAGACCCGTAAATTGCTTGATCTAACTACGTGCAGGCATGACAAGGACTTGGGCATTGATCTTGCCATACATGAGGGAAAGACAGTGCAACAAAGGTTCAAGGTGCTTGGATGTTGGCAAAGCAGCTTGAACGTGCAAGGCTTACGTGTGGACAGGAGTCATCGAAAAGGCAATGTGTTGGCTTGACAAGTCAAGGCTGTGAAGACTCGATGATGGCAAAACAAAAACATTCAGATGGATTGTTGAAATAAAACTAAGTGTTGGAGGATAACTGAAATATTCAAAGTGTTGGAAGTAGGCTGAAATATTCTAAGTGTTGGAATGTAGGTTGAAATATTCTAAGTGTTAGAATATTGTTATTTCGTTTGGATAAGGATGTAATTTGAAGTATATTCTATCTATTAGAAATATAGTTGTTTGAAACATTAGTTTAAATCATGTGATGACAAGTGTCGAACAGATGTCGCTTGTAACTGCCGTTTGTAACTGTCGCACATAACATAAATTTTAAAAGGTGGAAATTTCGTCTAAGGCAGGGGATTTTTAATTTCTGACCTTAGACAAAAATTGTGAAGTCTTCCTTGTATTGATTCTGAGATTAATAAAGGTGGGAAAGAGTTTTCATATGTTGGCTGTGTTGTTATAATTATTGTTGCTTGAATAAACAAAGTAACATAATTCTATATTTAATTAAATTTGTGTGAGAGTAAGGCTAAAATTTGTAGACTACCTAGGAATGGTGCTAGATAAAATAAAATCGACCCTCTTTCAAATAACTACAATGCTTAACAAACATTATCACCTAATTAACCTACTCGAGTAAAGTTTCATTAATAACATCCTTCGAATCATTTATTACTTTTTTTCGAAAGTCCTTACATAATTCATGAACTTTTTTATCCATATTTAGAAGTATTCTGGTGCAATTAGGATTCACGTAAATTTTTCGACAAAACATTTCCTTATTGCCTTACTTTACCAATTATTTTAGGATATTATAATCAATAATAAAAATAGTAATAAGATGATATTATTTAAAATGAAGTTTTTTAATAAAGGGTAAGAAGTTTAATCAATGTTTTTATGCATATTCATGCTTTTAATATAGTACAGATAGATTGCAAAATTTTGCTATAAAAAATAATAAATAAAAATTATCATTAGAATTAGTATTTATTTATTAAAAATACTCCTCCAAATGAAAAGTGACATGAATACACAACTTATTTTACCATATTCTCTAAAATTCTCTGCCATTTGAAAAAAAATTAAAAGTACGTACTCTCCCCTATTATCAGATACATCCCTTTACACAATTGTATCGGGATATCGAGTGATTTATCCAGAACTGAGACGCGATGCATCGGAATTTTGAGGAATGTAGCTAAAATTGAGATGCCATGTATTGAGACATTTCGAAATGTATCTGAATTCCATCAAAATTAAGAGATTTTTGTGATTTGAAAAACAGTAAGGGTAAGATATAATTGATTCCTAAACTATGAAATTTGTGTAAAATTTTCCATAATTTTTCCTTCTTATTTTGCTAGGATGTAGATTCGGAGCGTGACAATAATTACATAATCTAATTGTCGATTAACGATGACGAATGAACTATAATTTCTGTAAAGTTGTTTATGAAAGCTTCTCAAATGGTTTTTAAGTTTGCATTGATCTTGATTATGACTCATGAATTATTTAAAGGTCTTACTATCCTTACTTGGTCGTGCATATCATGTTTAAACTTTGTCATATGACCATGCCTATATTTTTATGCATTTTCCCATACTTAGTACATTCACTGTACTAACACATACTTATACCTATATTGTCTCATAACATGGGTCTAACACTCCTTCTCTCAGATGTATTTAGATCGGAATTGCTCGGCTTGATCATTAGATTAGTGAATGTTGTGACGAAAAAATGAGAATGCAAATCTAACAATAAAGAACACCAAGTTTAACGTGGAAAACCCCTTCAAACCGAAGGTAACCACCACGGGATCGACAAGATCCGAATTGCTTTACTATACCAATTAGAGGGTTACAAATATTATTTTAATAGCTACACAACAAGTGCCAAAAGAGAACAAAGAATAGCTACACCAACAAAAGATAAATAGAAAGAAACACCATCCAAATCCAGCTTCTGTTCGGGACCTAAAATAGGATCTTTCTAACCTCCGAATCCGATCTCCACCGTTCAAATCAACCACCAAGATGTCAGGAACACTCAGTCCAATTCATCCCGATTCAACGGTTAGTTAATCGGAAAACATGATTTGAACGTTGCTGGTCGGAGAAAAAGACTGCAGCAAAAGAACCATTTTCTTTCTCTCTCTCTTTTCTCTTGTTGAAAGCTCTCTAAAAAAAACCTCTCTTATGTTCTAAATTCTTTCAAAGACAATATCAATGATCAATTAATTATTCTCTCAAGATCATCCTCATTCCTTACAAAGCCAAAATCAACTACAAATAGGATTACAATTCCAATCCTTTTCCTAATAGAATTAGAAACCAAATAAAGAGAATAAATTCCATCATTTTCCAAGTAGGATTGGCCATGGGCCTTTGGCTGGAGAGTTCAAGTAAAGGATCTTTTGGCAAGCTTCATGCCTGCCGCACTTCTACAAAACTCATGCTTATCTATGATCACCACTTTCGTAAGCATATCTGAAGGATTGTCATCAGTGTGTATCTTCTCAACCTCAAATAATTTCTCTTCTAGGGCCATTCTAATCCAATGATATTTTCTACTAATATGCTTGGACTTAGAATGAAAGGTAGAGTGCTTGGTGAGATAAATATCACTTTGATTATCACAAAATAAGACAAATCTTGATTGTTCAAAATCAAGATCTTTGATAAACTCCTTCATCCAAAGCGATTCCTTGGCACCTTCACTAATGACAATATATTCGGCTTCTGTGGTAGATAGAGCTATGCACTTCTGAAGTCTTAATTGCCAAGAAATAGCTCCCCCTCCAAAAGTGATCAAATAGCCAGAAGTGGATTTTGAATTGCCAAGATTTCCTCCCAAATCAGAGTCCGTGTAACATACTAGTTCAGACTTGCCACTATCAAAGCACAACTCCATATCTGACGTATCCTTCAAATATCGTAGTATCCATCACTGCACCCCAATATTCTTTTCCAGGATTGGAAAAAAATCTGCTAACGGTACCAACAACATGTGCAATATGGTCTAGTGCAAATCATAGCATACATCAAACTACCAACCACGGAAGAATATGGAATACTCGACATTTCATTCTTCTCTTCATTAGTCGATGGACTTTGAGTCATACTCAACTTAAAGTGTTTAGCAAGAGGTGTACTAACCACTTTTGTCTCTGTCATATTGAACCTCTTGAGTACTTTCTCAATATACTCTTTTTGGGATAGAGAGAACTTCTTCTTGTGTCTATCTCAATAGATTTGTATGCCTAACATCTTCTTTGCTGGCCCCAAGTCCTTCATCGCAAAGGAATTGCTTAACTCTTTCTTCAGGACTGCAATTCTAGATTTATTTTCGCCAACAATCAGCATATCATCCACATAAAGTAGTAAGATAATAAAATCATCATCAGAGAACTTTTGAAAGAATACACAATGATCTGAAGAAGTTTTCTTGTATCCCTGATTTTCAATGACAGATTCAAACTTTAAGTACCACTGCCTTGGAGCTTGATTCAAGCCATACAAACTCTTTCTCAATTTGCAAACATGGTTTTCTTTCCCATTAACTACAAAACTTTCAGGTTGCTCCATGTAGATCTCCTCTTCTAAATCACCATGAAGAAAGGCAGTCTTGACATCCATCTGCTCAACCTCTAAATCTAGACTTGCGGCTAAGGCTAGAACCATACGAATGGAGGACATTTTCACAATAGGAGAGAAAATTTCATCAAAGTCAATCCCCTTTCTTTGACCAAAACCTTTGACGACTAACCTAGCCTTGTATCTAGGTGCAAATGTATGTTGATCTTGCTTTAATCTAAATATCCATTTATTTTTTAAAGCTTTCTTACCTTTTGGTAACTCCACTAGCTCATATGTGTCATTCTCGTGAAGTGACTTTATCTCGTCTTCCATGGCTTCTACCCACCTATCTCTATGAGTATCTAGCATGACTTCATCATAACCTTCAGGTTCTCTCATGTCAGTCAAGAGGATATACTCATTAGGAGATTAACGTGTTGAGCTTCGCTTTTCTTTAGTAGATCTTCTACAAAAGGTTTCTGGATCATTCGAAGTGGTTATCTCACCATGAATTGGTTGATTATCAACCACAACATCATAAGTAGGAACATTTACATGTTCTACACTCTGATCATTATCTGGATCATTACCTTGGGTTCCCTCATGTGCAGAAGATGTATCAATAATAGGGATTGGATTAACATCAACTAAGCTCTCATCAGTATGAGAATCTAGTTTCTCAGTCTTGCTAATATCTTCAATAGTTTGATCTTCAATGAACACAACATCACGACTTATAATGAGTTTCTTATCAATTGGATCATAAAAGCGATATCCAAACTCATCTTGACCATAACCAATTAAGATGCATTACTTAGTTTTAACATCCAATTTCGACCTCTCATCTTTTGGAACATGCACAGAAGCTTTACTTCCAAACACTTTCAAGTGATCATAAGAAATATCCTTATCAAACCAAACTCTGTTTGTAACATCACCATCCAAAGTAATAACAGAAGACAAATTGATAACATAAGCAACAACGTTAAGTCTTCAGCCCAAAAAGAATTTGGAAGTTTAGCCTTTGAAAGCACACATCTAACTCTCTCAACTAAAGTTCTGTTCATCCTCTCTGCCAAACCATTTAATTGAAGAGTTTTTGGAGGAGTCTTCTGATGACGAATTCCTTGCGATTTGCAGTAGTTATCAAAGGGACCAATATACTCACCACCATTATCAGTGCGAATACATTTTAATTTCTTTCCAGTTTGTCTCTCAGATAAGGCTTGAAACTGTTTAAACACATCAAGCACTTGATCTTTGGATTTTAAAGGATATACCCAAATCTTGCGAGAATGATCAGCAATGAAAGTAGCAAAGTAAAGTGCACCACCTTTTGACTTCACTTTGAAAGGACCACACAAATCTGAGTGTACTAGCTCCAATAGCTCAGACTTTCTTGAAGGAGGATGACTGTGAAAAGAAACTCTTTTCTGTTTCCCTGCCAAGCAATGAACACATCTTTTCACCTTTGTTTATTTCATACCAGCAAGCAAATTCTTCTTAGCCAAACAGGTGATCCCCCTCTCGCTCATATGACTAAGCCTCTTGCGCCACAATTCTGATAAAGTCTCGCCCTCCACCAAATTTATAGAGTAACCAAGAATCGATCCTTGTGTCACGTATAAATTTGAATGTTTTCTTCCTCGAGCTAAAATCAGTGAGCCTTTGGTGAGCTTCCATTGGCAATTGCACAAGTCATTATGATAGCCATCATCTGTCTAGTTATCCTACAGAGATCAAATTTAAGGGAATGTCTGGAGCATGCTTGACATTGTGAAGGACCAACGCTGAACCGGTATTGGTTTTCAAACAAACAGTGCCAACACCAAACACCTTAACCTCACCAGCATTACCCATCTTTAACACCTCAGAGTTAACAGAAGTATAAGATCAAAATAAGTCTTTTCTTGGTGTGACATGTGATGTGGCTCCAGAATCTATTATCTAACTTGTATCTTGAGATACAAAATTGATGACGTCTTTATCACAAGCGAAGAGAAGGTCATCTTGGACAACATTAGGGCTATGCAAAAAACGGGTAAAACCATTAACCCGAACCGATTTTCGGTTTATTGGGTTAACGGGTCGGGCTATTGGGTAATTGGGTCGGGGACCGGTTCACTAATTTTTTTAATTGGATTAACGGTTCGGGTAACGGGTTTGGGAAGGAAATATCCCGGGTCACCCGATTACCCGACTATTTCCCCCTATTTTCTAATTTTCTAATTCACATTTCACAATTAGGTTACAAGTTAGAAACCTTCTCCTTCTGCAGTTCTGCTTCCGCCGTTCTCCACTTCTCCAGTCTCCAGTCTCCATTCTCCAATTTCCAAACTCCGGTGAGGCGAGGACGGAACTCGACTAACCAACGAGTTACTCAGGCGTCCAGCGAGGCGACAACTAGGGGTGCATATCGGTCTCAGTTCTCACAAGGTAACGATCGATCTTTAATTTCTGTATTCGTTGATTTCGTTCTATTTATCATCATTTCATGACCTTCTTCTGACTACTCAGTTTCCGCCGCTCTCTCCAGTCTCCAAAGTTTCTCCAATTGCCAAACTCCGGTGAGGCGAGTCGGCGACGACTAACCAACGAGTAACTCAGGCGTCCGGCGAGGCGACAACTACTCTCTAGTCACTCAGGCGAGGACGGAACTCACGTCTCACAAGGTAACGACTAACAATGACTTGTTTTGGGTGCTACGAGTTGTCTGAGTACCCTACTATTAATTTGCTGTAATGTTGACATAAATCCTTTATCTGCTCCTCTCCAATTTTCAAATAATTTTGCTGGTATTTGGTGTAAGTTTTCTCTGGAATCTGGATTTTTTTCTTGAATAAAGCTGCTTACTCTTTTTTTAGTTCCTTCAAGGCTTCAATAATTCATTGCTTCATCTAAATCTTATAAAAAATAGTTCAATAAACGATTATGGCATATCTTTTCGCAGTTTTTGGTGAAAGTATCATGGCTGAAAATGTCATAACTGATAAGGTTGTTGGTGAAAGTGGAGCTTCTAATTCAAATGCAATAGATCAAAGTCAAATTGTTGAGTCTCAAGTAAAGAAAGGGAGGAAAAAAAGATCTCGTGCGTGGGATCATTTTTCTCGTAAAACTGATTCTGATGGAAATGAAAAGGGTGTTTGCAACTACTGTAAGAAAGAGTATTTTGCTGATACAAAAGAACATGGTACGACGTCAATGCTTACTCATATATCCAAATGCCCTAAGATGCCTTATAACATTGATATTAGACAATCAAGATTAGCATTTCAACCAATGATAGGTGGTAACAAGGGTGATGTAGTTGTTGTTCCATGGAAATTTGATCAGGAAGAGTGTAGAAAGGCCTTGTGTCGTATGGTAATTATTGATGAACTTCCTTTTAGATTTGTTGAAAAAGAAGGTTTTAAACAATTTATGAAAGTAGCACAACCTTGTTTCCACATTCCTTCTCGTACCACTGTGACTCGTGATTGTTTTAATCTTTTTGATGAAGAAAAACATAAGTTGATGGCTTTTTTTAAGGGAACAAAACAAAGGGTGTCTTTAACCACTGATACTTGGACTTCCATCCAAAGAATTAATTATATGGTCATTACTGCTCATTGGATTGATAAAAATTGGACTTTGCATAAAAGAATTATCAATTTTTGTCCAATCACTAGTCATAGAGGTGAAGATCTTGGAAAGTCTATTAGTAAGTGCTTACATGAGTGGGGATTGCATCACATTTTCACCGTTACAGTTGATAATGCTGGTTCAAATAGTGTGGCAATAACTGAGTTGTCTAAGCAATTAACTAAATGGGGGACCAACCTAATGGGTGGTAGTCACCTTCATATAAGGTGTATGGCTCATATTGTAAATCTTATTGTTCAAGACGGTACAAAAGAAGCAAATGTATCTATTGAACGAGTTAGGCAAGCAGTGAGATACATCAGACAATCTCCTGCTAGGTGGAAAAAGTTTCAAGAATGTTGTGAAGATGAAAATCTTGCTAAAAAGTCTTTATGCTTGGATGTTCCTACAAGGTGGAATTCAACCTACATGATGTTGAAGCGGGTAATTGAATATGAAGGTGCAATTGTAGAGTACGCCGATCGTGATATTGGCTTGACACTACATCTTAAGTTTGTTGATATGGTGGATAAAAATTCTACAGGTACACTTTTGAGTAGTGATTGGGAGGGCTAAAGCGAATCACAAAATTTCTTGAAATGTTTTTTAATCTTACTTTGAAGATATCTGGATCACGATATGTTACATCAAATCTTCATTTTCTTGAAATTTGTCAAGTTGGTGTTTACTTGAATCAATTGATATCAAATGAAGATCATGTTTTGGCTAAAATGGCGGAAAATATGAAGGAGAAATTTGATAAATATTGGGGTGATACTGAAAAAATGAATAAAATGGTTTTTATACCATGTGTTTTGGATCCTCGTCACAAATTTATCACTCTTGGCTTTGCACTTAGGAAGATGTTTGGAGAAAAAGGGGCTGCTTTAGAAATCGGTGTGCGAACATACATGGAATCTTTGTTTAATGAGTATACAAAGCCTGTTGATTCTGATAAAAATGGCCAATTTTCTTCAACTGAGGTGGATACTTCTGATTCAAGGTCTGTTGATTCAAGGTCTGGAGGAGAATTTGGAAATTTTTTTGAGGAATTACAAAAACATACATCTGAAAAAGGAGGAGCAAGTTCAAAGTCAGAATTAGTTAAGTATCTTGATGAAGAAATTGAAGTTGGAAAATCAGATTTTGATGTATTGCTTTGGTGGAAAGTTAACTCCCCTAGATTTCCAATTCTTTCTGAGATGGCTCGAGATGTGTTGTCTATTCCCGTTTCAAGTGTGGCGTCTGAATGTGCTTTTAGTACTGGAGGACGCATACTTGATTCGTTTAGGAGTTCATTAACTCCTAAATTGGTACAAGCTCTAGTGTGCCTTCAAGATTGGCTTCGAAGTGAGCCACAACCCATAAGTATTGAGGAAGATTTAGATTTTCTTGAGCAACTTGAAGAAGGTAAAAAAAGAACCTCATTGATGTAAAACTGTGAATAGTTTATTCTATATTTTTATTTTTTAAGTCTTGAGCCTTGACTTGTTATATTTGTCTTTAGATTTGGCAAAACTTGGAAACGAACTTTGCATTGATGACATGTAAAATTGGAGGTTTCCTTCACTAACTCTACTAAAGGAAAAGGAAGGTAGATGTCTTACTATTGAGGTGGTCTCTTATATTACATCATACATGTGTTATTTATTATCTTGTCTTTATGCATGATTTATGATTGACTTCTCTTTTCTGATGACTAATGAGTAATGGGTATGTAATATTATGGTTGATACAAATATTTGTGCAAAGCTCCCAGTAGAATTTGGTGTTCTGTATCAGTTTATCACTTTATTTTGACTAATCTTTCATTTTAATCATTAAAATATCTAATGCTTTCTCTGTTTCTTTGTTCATCAGATTTCATCATGCCTCAACTTCATGGTTTTAATGCTCGATCACCTATTTGGAATCACTATGAAAAACTTGACGAAAAAGAAGATGGATCATGGACAGTGAAATGTATTCATTGTGGTCGTGTTGCTTATTACCATTCGCACTATAATGGAACTGCCTCCTTAAGAAATCATGTTAAACGTTGTTTGGAAACAAGAAACCAGAATCGTTAACTCGCAAGAATTGATTACTAGCTATTATTTTGTTTACTTGAACAGTTGAATGTGAAATATTAGTACTATGTTTGGACTAAATTTTTAGTTTGTGTGACTGCTATTTTGAATTTTTGAAATTTTGATTGCGCCTGTATGAGCTGTTGGGGATTTGTTGACTGTTGTGGCTGTTGTGTCGAGTGTTTTCTAGTAGAAAATGTTGTGTTGTGCTGACTGCTGTGGGTTGTGGCTGTTGTGTCGAGTGTTTTCTAGTAGAAAATGTTGTGTTGTGCTGACTGCTGTGGGCTGTGGCCTGTGGCTGTTGTGTCGAGTGTTTTATAGTAGAAAATGTTGTGTTGTGCTGACTGCTGTGGCTGTTGTGTCGAGTGTTTTATAGTAGAAAATGTTGTGTTGTGCTGACTGCTGAGAGTTGGGTGAGCACTGAGCATAAATGCATACTGTGAACTTCACTGATTCAGCATCAAGTGCACTTGTAGCTTCATCAAGGAGTAGTATTCTTGGGTTCTTTAAGATAGCCCTTGCTATTGCAAGTCTTTGCTTTTGTCCACCAGATAGTTGGGTTCCATGCTCACCTACCATAGTATAAAAAGGTTGTGATGAATATTGAATCATGTACTGTTTTGTTTGTGTTTTAGTGTGTGACTTTGTGCTTTAGCAAGTAAAAGAAAGGCAGTGTAAGTGTTTGCTAATTGCTAGTATGTTGTCACTTTAGTTGCACCATTGCAGCCTTGCAGCCTGCAGGACCTTTTGCCTGTTCTTCATGTGATTTTTATTTTTAAAAAATGTGTGATATGTTAACGGTTAACCCGATA
Source organism: Solanum pennellii (assembly GCF_001406875.1). Lineage (NCBI taxonomy): Eukaryota > Viridiplantae > Streptophyta > Magnoliopsida > Solanales > Solanaceae > Solanum > Solanum pennellii. The sequence continues at coordinate 17,954,659 of NC_028647.1, forward strand.
ACCGAACCGATAAGGGTCGACAACCGATTAACCAATAACCGATTAACCGATAACTTAATGGTTCTTTAACGGTTTAGCTAGTCTACAAATCGATAACCGATAAGCAAAACCGATAATGTTCAAAACCGAACCGAACCGACCGATATGCACCCCTACACAACATCAACAACATTATTTTCATTGTTTTCTTCCTTCTTCCTTTCTTTAAGATCTTGCTTCAATTGTTTACAAAATCTTTTAATATGTCCTTTCTTTCCACAATGATAACATATAATATTTGGATTCTTGAATCTTGACTTGCTTCTGCTTTTACCTCTACTTCTCGGATCTCTTGTCTTATGTCTCCCTCGATCTTCTGTATATAGAATATATGAATGTGAAGATGTGTCTTGAGATTTTCTTCTAACCTCTTCATTCAACAGACCACTCTTTGCATATTCCATAGTCACCTTTCCACTAGTGGCAGAATTTGTTAAAGAAACACGAAGAGTTTCCCAAAAATCCGATAGAGTATTAAGAAGTCAAAGTCCTTGTATTCCATCATCAAAATTAACACCTATTCCTGATAGCTGATCAAGAATACCCTGAAAATAATTTATATGATCAAGAATAGGACTGCCCTTCTTGTATTTAAAGGTCACAATTGCTTTAACAAGAACAACTTGTTATTGCAAGTTTTTTAAGCGTAAAGCGTCTCCAACTTTTCCCACAATGTTCTAGCATGTGTCTCATTCACAATATGGTTGCTAACATTATCTTCAACCCATTGTCTTATATATGCACATACTTGTTGGTGCTCAAATTCCCAATTTTTATCGGTCACATTCTCGGGTTTATGAGCAGAAAAAACTGGAAGATGCATCTTCTTTACGAACAATAGATCTTTCATCTTGCTTTTCCATATGTTGTAATTTCTTCCGTTTAGACATACCATCTTGCTCATATTCCCCCCATATAGATAACCTTAGCTCTGATACCAGTTGTTGTGATGAAAAAATGACAATGAAAATCTAACTATAAAGAACACCAAGTTTAACGTGAAAAAACCTTTCAAACCAAAGATAACCACCACGGGATCGACAAGATCCAAATTGCTTCACTATACCAATAAAAGGGTTACAAATATTGTTCTAATGGCTACACAACAAGTGCCAGAAGAGAACAAACAATAGCTACACCAACAAAAGATAAATAGAAAGAAACACCACCCAAATCTAGTTTCTGTTCGGCACCTAAAACAGGATCTTTCTGACCTCCGAATACGATCTTCACCGTTCAAATCAACCACCAAGATGTCTGGAATACTCAGTCCAAATTTCAGCCCGATCCAACGGTTAGTTAATTGGTAAACACGATCTGAACGTTGCTGGTCGGAGAAAAAGACTTCAGCAAAAGAACCCTTTTCTTTCTCTCTTTTCTCTTGTTGAAAACTCTCTAAAAAAAAACCTCTCTTATTTAATTATTCTCTCAAGACCATCCTCTATTTATAGAGTTGTGCTTTTCCTTCAAAGCCAAAACCAACTACAAATAGAATTACAATTCCAATCCTTTTCCTAATAGAATTGAAAATCAAATAAAGATAATAATTTCAATCATTTTCCAAGTAGGATTAGGCCATGGGCCTTTGGCTGGAACATGGGCAATAGTCCAACATCCTCATGGTTTGAGGAAAAAGTCATATATACTTTTATTTCTTTTATGGTCACTTTTGTTTCAGACTTATGCATGGTGTATTAGTTATGTTCCACCACTCTTACGATGTTAAAAAAACTTGTGTTAGACTTAGTAGTATTTCACATCTCTTACGTACTATGTTGGTATTTCTTATTTCATCTTGTGATTTGATACTTATATTGATAATATATCTTTAATTGTATTGTTATTACATCATGCTTATGTCAAGTGGCTTGTCTAGGATCTTTTGGGGTCTTATTTATCATGTTAAGTCTAGGGGGTACTTTAGATCGTGACATTAATTGAGGCACAATGCACTTGACAACTGCAGTCCACTAGGCAATTAAGTATATGAAAAGTAAGGGTACCACAACACACGCTATAAAATGACAATGACAAGTTCACTATATCACTTATGGTTGGAGCGCAATAGCAGGGTATTCATACAGAAGAAGTAGTTATCAAACATAATAATTAGGCATATCATTCAAAAGACGCATAAAAAAGAAAGTAGATATCCTAAATTAGCTGGTAAAATTACATGCTTTGAATATGTATTTATAAAAGGTAGCTAGTTAGATATGAACATTGAGTTTCATCAAGGAGGGATAGTATGTCCAACATGCTAATTTCTTGATTTGTAACGCTTACTTGGTAAATAAAATTTACTTTTAAAAAAAAAGAATGCAAAAAGTTGGACACAATATTAGCTTAAATGTTATATGTTGGTGAAGAAAGAAATATATATTTCAAAGACCTGCATGATTAAAAAAAAGGTGGAAAGTACTCCGATATAGGCACAGAGACGACGGGGGCATAAATCTTTGGATAAGTACAGTGCTTAACATGCATAATCACCTACTTAACCTACTCAGCTAAAGTTTCAATTAATTACATTCGTTTGAATTATTTATCACCTTTTGAAAGTCTTTACTTTATCGGGGGCGACTTAACGTGATTGGGGGCTTAAAGCGAAATTTTAAATCGGGGCCTAAAATATAAACAAACTTTATATACTTATTTATTCAACATTTATTTTTTTACACTATTTAGATAAAGATTATTAGTGTTTTTTCAATTATTAATTTTAGGTAAGATTTTATCAACTCAATAATGAAAAACATCATTTCAGTGAAATTATTATATGAATTGTTAACATAATTTTATAAGTAATTAGTTGACAAATATTAAATAAATATAAGAGTTAAAACCATAAAATTTGACGCAAGAAGTTGATAACTTGATATATTCCATTTTAATAAGATTTTAATAATGCTTGAAACTAAAATTTAAAAAGAAATAAAACAAAATTTGTAACTCACTATGTTTCACTACTAATTCTTATTTTTAACAAAGTAAAAAAATATTAAAGTGAATAAAATAATATATATTTAAAAAAATTATACTTTTTATCATAAATAAACAATTTTCGTATAAAACTTATAACTCATAATTTATTCCTGATAAAAATTTAGGAGCCTCCGAAATTCGGAGGCCCAAGGCAAAGGCCTTATTTTGCCATGCATAGAGCCGGCACTGTACTTTATTATGGACAAAAGTTATCCATATTTAAAAGTATTCTTGTGTAATTAGGATTCAAATAAATTTTCGATAAAATCTTTCCTTACAACCTCACTTACCAATTATTTTAGGAAATTATATTATAGTCAATAAAAAAGAAATAAAAAAGAAAGGAAAAATTACTGGGAAAAATTACTGAATACAGGTCTTGTGTTTCTCTTATTTCCAATATTTTTTTTATTTTTATAAATTTCTAAATTTTTTTAGTTCTTTAATATATTCGAGCTACATATTAATATATCCGAATCAGTTTTTGATGTAACTGAGTTACATATTATGTATCCGGTTTATTTTATAATGTATTCAAGCTATTTTTTAACGTATCCGAGTTACATATTATAATGTACCCGAGATACTTTTTAATGTATTTGAGCTACATATTAATGTATGTTGTGTTACTTTTTAAGGATTAATGTAATTACAAACTAAAAAGTATAGATTGTAATTTCATAGTACGTAGCTCAGAGACATTAACATCTAGCTCGGATATACTATATGTAGTTCTCATATAATAAAGAAATAAGAGATCTTGGAGAGTTTTAGAAATAAAAGGGATATATTAAAAATAAGGAAAATTTAAGAAAGTATAATTTCGTAATTTTTTAAATTATTATATATTATTAAAATTTGATGGAGGACTCGATGTGACCCCTTGTATCATTCCATAGTTATTTTCGGATTCCATATTTTAATTTTTTATTTTTATAAAAAAGAAAACAAAATTAAAAAAATGCAACATGATATTCCAAAATTGTCCAATCTCAAGTGGGAGTAAAGTAAAATTACAAACAAAAGGGCCAACTAGGCATATCTACTGAAGAGTCTCTTTGTGCTTAGATCTCACCGCCGGTTACACACTTGGTGAACCTCTCTCCTTTCCTTTGGTGAAGGGTGAACAGGTTTCAACAGCGGCCATGGCTCTGGTAAGTTGCTTAGCCCTTCTTTTTTGTTTTTAATGTAAAAGATAGATCTGAGATTTCAATATATGACGAATTTATAACGAAAGATTTCATCTTTATTGTTGATTTCTGAATCTGTCAGTATATTTCGTTTTTTCTGGTTGTGGGTTTGTAACTCTACTTCATTTTGACAAGTTCAAATGGGTATGTGCGATAGTTTTTATCAGTTGGTCGATTAATTATAATTTGCGATCTATTGGCTATTTGAGTTTCTCTTCTCTGAAAGTTGTCTACATGTATGAATCACTCAATTAGTGAGTAGAGCCAAGGCCTGGATTGATCTTTGGCTTCACATTGTTAGTGTGATGAACCCTTGGTTTGGAAGCTGGAAAAGGAATAGATATCTGCAATTTTTTCAATTTAGGTTACTATATGGAGATTTTTGCAAGCTGATTTCCAAACGTGTCTGTTCCAATAGACATCAGTGGTGGGTGACCCCAAAAGTACTGGGAGTACTTTGGGCTCCCTCCGGGACCCAGAAATCCGACAAACTTTACTGTTCAATTTTGGTTCCTAATACATCTAGAATCAATTGGTTTCTTCCAAACCTTTTTTTGATTCATAAAAGCAATACTAAATTCATTGAGTGATATATAATGGGACATTGTGATTCAAGCGTAATGATAACAAATTTCTTGATGATGCCCAATTTTATATCTTGAATGATATAAAGCATTTAAATTGTCTTCATTATGTATGTTGCAGATTTTGCACTCAACAAATAACAACAAAAATGCCTCAAAGGCACTCATTGCGGCTGAGTACACAGGTGTAAAGGTTGAAGTTCCAAAGGATTTCCAGATGGGTGTGTCAAACAACACACCTGAGTTTCTTAAGATGAACCCGATTGGAAAGGTATGTTATTCTTCTTTATGTACATTCTTTAATGTACTTGACAAGATTTTGCTAATTTCAACTGTTTCTTTTTGTCCTATAGGTTCCTGTGCTTGAAACACCTGATGGACCTGTTTTTGAGAGCAATGCTATCGCACGCTATGGTGAGGCCATGTATCATTTTCTTTTATTTGACCTCTGATCATATAACGAGAGATAGTGCTGACATTGACGTTTGCTAATTCTCGTAGTTACTAAATTAAAGCCCAACAATCCTCTTTTTGGATCTTCATTGATTGAATATGTAAGTATTTCAAGTTTATTTGGTTTTTTGGTTTCATTCATTTCGCATTTACATTTTTCAATTGTTAAATTCTTATTCCTATCTTTATGTCCCTTTTCTCTTTGATAGTCTCAAATTGAACAATGGAATGATTTTTCTGCCACTGAAGTTGATGCAAACATTGGACGATGGCTGTACCCACGCCTTGGCTTTCGTGTGTACATCCCTGCGGTATGTATCGTACTATGCATTATTAATTTTTTTTCTGAACCATTAGGAACACATAACTCAACTGAATTTCTTCTTGTTTTGCGAAAAGGCTGAGGAAGCTGCGGTAGCTGCATTGAAGAGAGCGCTTGGTGCTTTGAACACCCATCTTGCATCTAACACATACTTGGTTGGGCATTCAATCACATTGGCTGACATCATTATGGTCTGCAACTTGAGCATTGGTTTTAGGATGATAATGACCAAGAGCTTTACCAAGGAATTCCCACATGTAGAGAGATACTTCTGGACTGTGGTTAATCAGCCAAACTTCTGCAAGATATTGCGTGAAGTGAAGCAAGCTGAATCTATCCCAGCTTTGCAATCTAAGAAGCCTGCACAACCTGAAAAACCCAAGGCTAAGGAGGAGCCAAAGAAGGAGGTTAAGAAGGAAGAACCAAGTCCTGTAGAGGAGGAAGCAGCACCCAAACCTAAGGCAAAGAATCCTCTTGATCTCTTGCCTCCAAGTAAGATGATTCTGGATGACTGGAAGAGGCTTTACTCTAACACCAAGACCAACTTCCGTGAGGTTGCCGTTAAAGGTATTAGTTTTTTCTGTTATGTTACCCTTCGTTCTTATTATAAGTTGAGAGCTTTCTTAGGATACTTTGAGCGTCGGATGTAATTATTAGATCTTTTCTTGAAGTGCATGTTTCGTATCTTTTTTTCAATTTTCTTTATCCTACAATCTCTTTGATGGAGAATCCAGTGATCCGCTCTTTCTTGCAGAGTTGAATCTGTCTATTGAATGGATCTATATAGAATACTAGTCTGCACAGAAAATTTTATATTCCAACTATGTTTTGTTTTGCATATAAAGATATCGGAGAAAAGGTCTGTATATATGGCTTTTGAACTGCCTTTCTACTCAGATATTTAATTCTAATGTTACCATTATAAAATATTTTTTTGGGGAAGGGTGTGTTTGTGTATGAACCCAGTTATATAGGCTGGAATTTTCTACTTAAGTAGAACACTTGAGCTGGTTCCTTGTGAGAATCTTACCCTGTAGCATTTCTTGTTCTGCAGGTTTCTGGGACATGTATGACCCCGAAGGATATTCTCTCTGGTTTTGTGATTATAAGTACAATGATGAGAACACAGTTTCCTTTGTAACCTTGAACAAGGTTGGTGGTTTTCTGCAGAGGATGGATCTGGTACGCAAGTACGCTTTTGGTAAGATGTTGATTGTTGGTTCTGAGGCCCCATTCAAGGTGCAGGGCTTGTGGCTTTTCCGTGGAAAGGAAATTCCCATGTTTGTTATGGAGGAGGTCTATGACATGGAACTCTATGAATGGAAGGAAGTAGACATCAATGATGAAGCTCAGAAGGAGCGGGTTAGCCAAATGATTGAAGACCACGAGCCTTTTGAGGGAGAGTCTCTGTTGGACGCGAAGTGCTTCAAGTAAAACAACATTGTATTAGATTCAACAATGTTACCTTTTGACTGAGGCTGTAGTTTACTCCGGTTTTGTCTTCCCAAATTTACTTAGATTCTTGTTTTAAACACTATATTGTCTTAGAGAAACTATGGTTGAATTATGTTATCTTTTCAAGTAAAGCAGTTTTGACAGTCAGGTGAATCACCCCTTTTAGCATATGCTAACTTCTATTTAGACTGATCAACTTTTGCTTGACTTTTGTTGAACTAGTATTTTCTTTTCCATTTGTTAAGCAGTCTGTACATCCAAAGGCTTTGGTGTAACGACCATTTTCGATCGTTTTGAGCACTAGAACTTTTATGTCAGAAAATACTTTTCGATAGATTTAAATGGATGTTTTGGACTATTCAGAATTATAACTATGAAATTAATGGGATAGTTTTACTAATTTATTTAGTTAGTGGTTAACAAAATAATATTAAAAAAAATAATGGGTCACTTTTATCAAGTTGTATAGTTAATTATATCATAATTAGGATAGAAGTTGGTCTTTTAGAAAAAAAAGAAGATCAGAAAAGGGAGCCGCACACGATTGGAGGAGACCAATTCCGTAGACGACTTAAGGTGAGAATTTCCTTCAATTATTGTTGACTTGGTTTGGAGAATTAGTAATGAAAGCTCAGGTGCTGAAAAATTTGTCCGTGGAATTGATTTTGGTGAAGTGTTAAAATAAACATGTGTTGGCCGTCATGAAAATTGTGACAACGCTTTTAGTTGAAAAACATTTTATAGGAATTAAGTAGGCAACATAGATTTGGAGTAATTTTTTTGTTTGTTGTGAAGTACACGTGCAAGTGTACAAAGTGGTGTTGGCTGCCACTGGTTTTCCAACCAGTGGTTTCAAACTTTTAGTATCAATATTTTATTCTAATCTTATAAATTAGGTGTTGTTATATTGAGATAGATAATTAAATATTAGGTGTATCGAATTATTTTAAATTCATTAAAATTATTTTAATTAGGGAAATTAAGACCTACCCTTAGGTTTGAACTTTAGGAAATTGATTATATAATTAGGTGAGTTTTTTGGTCTAGGCTAAACATAGAATAATCTGAGTGTTATAGGATTGTCAACTTACACCTTATATGTGTATATATGTGTGTGTATATATATATATATATATATATATATATATATATATATATATATATATATATATATATATATATATATATATATATATATATATATATATATATATATATATATATATATATATATATATATATATATATATATATATATATATATATATATATATATATATATATATATATATATATATATATATATATATATATATATATATATATATATATATATATATATATATATATATATATATATATATATATATATATATATATATATATATATATATATATATATATATATATATATATATATATATATATATATATATATATATATATATATATATATATATATATATATATATATATATATATATATATATATATATATATATATATATATATATATATATATATATATATATATATATATATATATATATATATATATATATATATATATATATATATATATATATATATATATATATATATATATATATATATATATATATATATATATATATATATATATATATATATATATATATATATATATATATATATATATATATATATATATATATATATATATATATATATATATATATATATATATATATATATATATATATATATATATATATATATATATATATATATATATATATATATATATATATATATATATATATATATATATATATATATATATATATATATATATATATATATATATATATATATATATATATATATATATATATATATATATATATATATATATATATATATATATATATATATATATATATATATATATATATATATATATATATATATATATATATATATATATATATATATATATATATATATATATATATATATATATATATATATATATATATATATATATATATATATATATATATATATATATATATATATATATATATATATATATATATATATATATATATATATATATATATATATATATATATATATATATATATATATATATATATATATATATATATATATATATATATATATATATATATATATATATATATATATATATATATATATATATATATATATATATATATATATATATATATATATATATATATATATATATATATATATATATATATATATATATATATATATATATATATATATATATATATATATATATATATATATATATATATATATATATATATATATATATATATATATATATATATATATATATATATATATATATATATATATATATATATATATATATATATATATATATATATATATATATATATATATATATATATATATATATATATATATATATATATATATATATATATATATATATATATATATATATATATATATATATATATATATATATATATATATATATATATATATATATATATATATATATATATATATATATATATATATATATATATATATATATATATATATATATATATATATATATATATATATATATATATATATATATATATATATATATATATATATATATATATATATATATATATATATATATATATATATATATATATATATATATATATATATATATATATATATATATATATATATATATATATATATATATATATATATATATATATATATATATATATATATATATATATATATATATATATATATATATATATATATATATATATATATATATATATATATATATATATATATATATATATATATATATATATATATATATATATATATATATATATATATATATATATATATATATATATATATATATATATATATATATATATATATATATATATATATATATATATATATATATATATATATATATATATATATATATATATATATATATATATATATATATATATATATATATATATATATATATATATATATATATATATATATATATATATATATATATATATATATATATATATATATACACACACTTGATAGATTGGAAGGATTCAGAGGCAATAAGGAAAGGAAAAGCGTTGGAGAAGTAGTTGCTTGACTTCGGCTCTCCGGTGGAGGTAGGTTATTGTTTATTTCTAATTTGATAGATAAACTCTAAATAGTGATTGATATGTATTGAGTGATATTGTAAAGTCTCCTATGTACTTGATTGTGTGGTTGTATGTTTTGATTGTGTGGTTTGTGGTTGGCCTAAAATTATGAGAGTGTTGAATTTCTAATCTTGAACCCTCTCTATTAAAATGACGTCTTGAATAAAGAAGGCTTGCTGAAATAAAATAATGAGATAATTGGATCGGAGTGTCAAGTTCCGACACAGTATTATGGGATAGGAGTGTCACGTTCCGACACGGTATTATGGGATCTGAGTGTCACGTTCCGACACAATAACATTAAAGGCAAATAATCTTGAAGTAACTTAATATACTTAATCTCAAGGAACCTATTTTCCAAATGAGTATGGTGTGGAGGCATGAGTCCTCATAGGTGTGCTTGATGTTGTGATTGATGGTGTACCTATTATGGTGTTGTTGTTGTCAAAGGTTTATGTGTTTGTTGCTTGCCACCTGTTAAGTATTGTAGTTGATTTTATATTACTATTCATTATATATTGATTTCTATTTTGAGTTGACCGATGATACCTACTCAGTACGTGTTCCTTGTACTGACCCCTACTTGTATTTTCTTCTCTGTTGTTTTGTGGAGTGCAACAAGTGTACCATCAACTTCGACTCGCCCTCAGCTCTAGTCAATCTCCAGCATATCAGAGTTCAGGGTGAGCTATTAATTCTAGCTCGTGCTGGATTCTCTCATTCACGTCTTGATGTCTTTGAATTTCGGACATGGGCCATCTTTTTGCTTATTTTGGTTTCTTAAACACTTTTAGACTTGGTAATTTGGAAATAGATGTCCTTGATGTGATGACTATCAGATTTTGGGATGATAAATATTAAACTTTAGAAACTTATTTAAATTGGTTGCTTAGAATCTTTTGGAGCTTCCGCATTATTTATATAATTTATAGTTGAACTATTGGTATATGTTGGGGTTTAGATGTGTTGGTTCGCCCACCTAAGGAGGTAAGTGTGGGTGCCACTCACGAATCATTTTAGGTCGTGACAAACTTGGTATCAGAGCGTTAGGTTCGTTGGTCTCATCACACAAGGACAAGTCTAGTAGAGTCTTGAGGAACGGTATGGGGACGCCTTTACATTTCTTCGAGAGGCTATAGGACTTTAGAAAAACTCTATTCTTTCTTTCTTTCGTGCTATTACTTGGATCCAATTGGTATCTAGGTGATACAAATTGGTATCTGACATCCTCACTCTATTTCGCAGATGGTTAGAACTAGAGCAACAACTGTGCCAACACCAACACCGGCAAGACAGGGTGCGTCTGAGCCAACCATTGGGGCTGTAACTCGAGGAGGAGCAGTGGCAAGAGGCCGTGGTAGAGGTCGCAGGAGGACGCCCTCTAGAGGTAGAGGACAAACACCTGGTCCAGCTAGTAATAGGGCAGTGACTCCTCCACCGACTGATGAGGTAGTGAGAGAGGGTGGGGAAGGGGAAAATGAGCAGGTTCAGGATAAGGAAGTACCACCCCAGCCTACCCCAGAGATGATTAACCAGGTTCTTACTTATCTTAGCGGGTTATCTGATCTGAGCCAGACACCTCTAGTGTTTTCTGCACCAGCACCTCAGGTTCAGGGAGTACAACATGCAGCTGCTATGGCTCCCCGCATGGATGCCTCATTGGAAGTAGGCACGTTTCCTCGATTGACTACAGGGTCTATAATGACAGGTGATCAACATGAACTTTTCATTAAGTTCTTAAAGTTGAAACCTCCAGTCTTCAAGGGTGCTGAATCTGAAGATGCCTATGATTTTCTGGTTGATTGTCATGAGCTGCTACATAAGATGGACATAGTAGAGCGATTCGGTGTTGAGTTTGTGACCTACCAGTTTCAGGGGGATGTCAAAATGTGGTGGCGGTCGTATGTTGAGTGTCAACCAGCAAGGGCACCACCTATGACTTGGGCATATCATTTTCTAGCTTATTTATGGAGAAGTATATACCCCGGACATTGAGGGATAGGAGGAGAGATGAGTTCCTGAGCCTAGAGCAAGGAAGGATGTCTGTTGCTGCTTATGAGGCCAAATTTCGTGCACTATCCAGGTATGCCACTCAACTTTGCTTCAGTCCACAAGATCGGATTCACCGCTTTGTAAAAGGATTGAGGTCAGATTTGTAGATTCCAGCCTTACAGGTAGCTGCTCCAGCAAAATCCTTTCAAGAAGTGGTTGATTTTGTGATAGAGGTAGAAGGGGTGAAGCCAGACGAATTCACCACAACATCGACATTTAAGAGGTTTCGTAAGGGAGGTGAGTTTAGTGGTTCTTACTCCAGACGGCAGAGTTCAGGAGGTTATCCAGCCCGTCCTATTCAGTCTTCATTGCAGGCTTCAGCTGGGGGTCCATCGCAGACCAGTCAGCCTTTTTCTGAGTTTGGAGGTTATCTCCAGACTTCGTCATTTTCACAGAGACCTATACTTGACTCCAGGACATGTTATGGATGTGGAGAGGCTGGACATATTCGGAAATATTGTCCAAAACAGAGTTACAGATCCCCAGTAGTTAGAGGTAGAGGTGGTCATGGTAGAGGCCGCCATTCTGGGGGACGTGGTGGCCAAGGTAATGGTGGTCACAAGTTCAATCGGGGTGGCAGGCAACTTGGAACTACTGCAGCGCAGCTTGGTAGGGGAAATGCACAGACAGGTGATAGGGCCCATTGTTATGCTTTCCCCGGGAGGTCTAAAGCAGAAACATCTGATGTTGTTATCACAGGTACTCTTTTGGTCTGTGATTGCATGGCTTCTGTATTATTTGATCCTGGATCCACATTTTCATATGTATCTTCCTCATTTGCTACTGGTCTTGATTTACATTGCGAATTGCTTGACATGCCTATTAGTGTCTCTACTCCTGTGGGTGAGTCTGTGATAGTTGAGAAGGTGTATAGGTCTTGCCTTGTGACTTTTGTAGGGAGCAATACCTATGTAGACTTGATTATCCTAGAAATGGTTGATTTTGATGTAATTCTGGGTATGACTTGGCTTTCTCCAAATTTTGCAATCCTAGATTGTAATGCTAAAACTGTGACATTGGCCAAGCCTGGGACAGATCCGCTAGTGTGGGAGGGTGACTACATTTCCACCCCAGTCCGTATTATCTCTTTTCTTCGCGCTAAGAGGATGGTTAGTAAAGGTTGTTTAGCTTTCTTGGCACATCTCAGGGATAATACTTCCAAAGTACCTTCGATTGAGTCTGTTTCGATAGTCCGTGAGTTTCTGGATGTGTTTCCTGCAGACCTTCCTGGTATGCCACCGGATAGGGATATTGATTTTTGTATTGATCTGGAGCCGGGTATCGCCCCATTTCCATTCCCCCTTATAGAATGGCTCCAGCTGAGTTAAGGGAGTTAAAGGCCCAACTTCAAGAGTTGTTAGGTAAAGGTTTTATTAGACCGAGTGCATCCCCTTTGGGTGCTCTTGTTTTATTTGTGAATAAGAAAGATGGAAGTTTTCGGATGTGCATAGACTACAAGCAGTTAAATAAGGTAACTATTAAGAACAAGTATCTCATTCCTCGCATTGATGATTTGTTCGATCAATTACAAGGTGCTTGTGTCTTCTCTAAAATTGATTTGAGATCCGGTTATCATCAGTTGAAAATACGGGCAACAGATGTGCCAAAGACTGCTTTTCGAACCAGGTATGGGCATTATGAATTCTTAGTAATGTCTTTTGGGCTTACTAATGCCCCTGCTGCTTTCATGAGCCTGATGAACGGGATCTTTAAGCCATATCAGTACCTCTTTGTTATTGTATTTATCGATGATATACTGATATACTCAAAGAGCAGGAAAGAACATGAGGAGCATTTGAGAATTGTATTGGAGTTGTTAAGGGAGAAAAGGCTTTATGCCAAATTCTCCAAGTGTGAGTTTTGGCTCGATTCAGTGTCCTTCTTGGGGCACGTGGTTTCTAAGGATGGAGTGATGGTGGATCCTTCTAAGATTAAAGCAGTGAATAGTTGGGTAAGACCTACTAATGTTTCAGAGGTAAGGAGCTTTGTTGGTTTAGCTAGCTACTATCGTCGATTCGTTAAGGGATTCTCTTCTGTTGCTTCCCAGCTAACCAATTTGACTAAGCAGAATGTTCCATTTGTATTGTCGGACGAATGTCAAGAAAGCTTCCTGAAACTCAAGACATTGTTGACTACTGCACCGATTCTTGCCTTGCCAGTAGAAGGTAAGAATTTTATTGTTTATTGTGATGCATCTTATTCTGGTTTGAGTGCAGTGCTAATGCAAGAGAGAAATGTAATTGCTTATGCTTCAAGGCAATTGAAAGTGCATGAACGTAACTATCCGACCCATGATTTGGAGTTGGCTGCAGTTGTATTTCCATTGAAGCAGTGGAGGCATTACCTATATGGGGTCAAGTGTGAAGTTTACACAGATCATCGTAGTCTACAATATGTCTTTACTCAGAAGGATTTTATTTGAGGCAGAGAAGGTGAATGGAATTATTGAAAGATTATGATATTAATATTTTATATCACCCTGGAAAAGCTAATGTTCTGGTAGATGCCTTAAGTGGAAAAGCAGGGAGCATGGGTAGTTTAGCCCACTTACAGGTTTCTAGACGCCCATTGGCTAGAGAGGTTCAGACTCTGGCTAATGACTTTATGAGGCTGGAAGTACTAGAGAAAGGAGGATTTTTGGCCTCTGTGGAGGCAAGATCTTCCTTTCTTGACAAGATTAAGGGAAAGCAGTTTGCTGATGAGAAGCTGAGTCGAATTCGAGATATGGTATTGCAAGGAGAGACTAAAGAGGCAATAATTGATGAGGAAGGCGTCTTGAGAATTAAGGGAAGGGTATGTGTGCCCCGTGTTGATGATTTAACTCACACTATTCTTGCAGAGGCTCATAGTTCGAGGTATTCTATACATCCTGGTGCAACCAAGATGTATCGTGATCTAAGGCAACATTATTGGTGGAGTAGAATGAAGCGTGACATTGTTGATTTTGTTGCCCAATGCCCTAATTTTCAGCAGGTGAAGTATGAACATCAGAGGCCTGGAGGTACACTTCAGAGAATGCCCATTCCTGAATGGAAGTGGGAAAGAATTGCAATGGATTTCGTAGTTGGTCTTCCAAAGACATTGGGTAAGTTTGATTTTATTTGGGTAATTGTTGACAGGTTAACTAAGTTTGCTCACTTCGTTCCGGTTAAGATGACTTACAATGCAGAGAAGTTAGCCAAACTCTATGTCTCTGAGATTTTTCCATTGCATGGAGTTCCACTTTCCATCATATCAGATAGAGGTACGCAATTTACTTCTAAGTTCTGGAGGACATTACATGCTGAATTAGGTACTAGATTGGATCTCAGTACTGCATTTCACCCTCAGACCGATGGGCAGTCTGAGCGAACAATTCAAGTGTTGGAGGAAATGCTTCGTGCGTGTGTGATAGATTTTGGTGGTCATTGGGATAAATTCTTACCCTTAGCAGAGTTTTCGTACAACAATAGCTATCACTCAAGTATTGATATGGCCCCATTGAGGCATTGTATGGGAGGAAATGTAGGTCTCCCATTGGTTGGTTTGATGCATTTGATATTAGACCTTGGGGTACTGATCTTCTAAGGGAATCATTAGAGAAAGTGAAATTTATTCAAGAAAAGCGTTTAGCAGCTCAGAGTAGGCAGAAGGAATATGCAGATCGAAAGGTTAGGGACTTGGATTTTATGGAGGGTGAATAAGTCTTGCTGAAGGTTTCACCCATTAAAGGTGTGATGCGGTTTGGTAAGCAAGGTAAGCTTAGTCCGAGGTATATTCGTCCATTTGAAGTTCTGAAGCGCGTGGGGGAGGTGGCCTATGAATTGACATTGCCTCCAGGGTTGTCAGGAGTGCACCCTGTATTTCATGTGTCCATGCTAAAAAAATACCATGGTGATGGAAACTACATTATTCGTTGGGATTCAGTTCTTCTTGATGAGAATCTGTCTTATGAGGAGGAGCCTGTTGCTATTCTAGATAGAGAGGTCCGCAAATTGAGATCAAAAGAGATTGCTTCTATCAAGGTTCAGTGGAAGAATCAGCCAGTTGAAGAGTCCACTTGGGAGAGTGAGCTGATATGCATGAAAGATATCCACATCTTTTTACCAAATCAGGTACTCTTTCTCGCCCTTGCCCTTCTTTAGATCGTTCGAGGACGAACGATGGGTAAATTGGTATCTATTGTAACGACCATTTTCGATCGTTTTGAGAACTAGAACTTTTATGTCAGAAAATACTTTTCGATAGATTTAAATGGGTGTTTTGGACTATTCTTAATTATAACTATTAAATTAATGGGGTAGTTTTACTAATTTATTTAGTTAGTGGTTAAGAAAATAATATTAAAATAAATAATGGATCATTTTTATCAAATTGTATAGTTGATTATATGATAATTAGGTTAGAAGTTGGTCTTTAGAAAAAGAAGAAGATAAGAAAAGGGAGCCGCACACGATTGGAGGAGACCAATTCCGTAGACGACTTAAGGTGAGAATTTCCTTCAATTATTGTTGACTTGGTTTGGAGAATTAGTAATGAAAGCTCAGGTGCTGAAAAATTTGTCCGTGGAATTGATTTTGGTGAAGTATTAAAATAAACATGTGTTGGCTGCCATGAAAATTGTGACAACGATTTTAGTTGAAAAACATTTTATAGGAATTAAGTAGGCAACATAGATTTGGAGTATTTTTTTTGTTTGTTGTGAAGTACACGTGCAAGTGTACAAAGTGGTGTTGGCTGCCACTGGTTTTCCAACCAGTGGTTTCAAACTTTTTAGTATCAATATTTTATTCTAATCTTATAAACTAGGTGTTGTTATATTGAGATAGATAATTAAATATTAGGTGTATAGAATTATTTTAAATTCATTAAAAGTATTTTAATTAGGGAAATTAAGATCTACCCTTAGGTTTGAACTTTAGGAAATTGATTATATAATTAGGTGAGTTTTTGGGTCTAGGCTAAACATAGAATAATCTGAGTGTTATGGGATTGTCAACTTACACCTTATGTGTGTGTATATGTATATATGTCACGTTCCGACACGGTATTATGGGATCGGAGTGTCACGTTCCGACACAATAACATTAAAGGCAAAGAATCTTGAAGTAACTTAATATACTTAATCTCAAGGAACCTATTTTCCAAATGAGTATGGTGTGGAGGCATGAGTCCTCATAGGTGTGCTTGATGTTGTGATTGATGGTGTACCTATTATGGTGTTGTTGTTGTCAAAGGTTTATGTGTTTGTTGCTTGCCACCCGTTAAGTATTGTAGTTGATTTTATATTACTATTCATTATATATTGATTTCTATTTTGAGTTGACCGATGATACCTACTCAGTACGTGTTCCTTGTACTGACCCCTACTTGTATTTTCTTCTCTGTTGTTTTGTGGAGTGCAGCAAGTGTACCATTGACTTCGACTCGCCCTCAGCTCTAGCCAATCTCCAGCATATCAGAGTTCAGGGTGAGCTATTAATTCTAGCTCGTGCTGGATTCTCTCATTCACGTCTTGATGTCTTTGAATTTCGGACATGGGCCATCTTTTTGCTTATTTTTGTTTCTTAAACACTTTTAGACTTGGTAATTTGGAAATAGATGTCCTTGATGTGATGACTATCAGATTTTGGGATGATAAGTATTAAACTTTAGAGACTTATTTAAATTGGTTGCTTAGTATCTTTTGGAGCTTCCGCATTATTTATATTATTTATAGTTAAACTATTGGTATATGTTGAGGTTTAGATGTGTTGGTTCGCCCACCTAAGGAGGTAAGTGTGGGTGCCACTCACGAATCATTTTAGGTCGTGACATTTGGTCCAGTGAAAAGTTTGCAATTAAACAACATGATGTGTGTGGGGTGTAGATTTTGAGTGCACGTCCCAAGTTCTGATTTGCCCAAATTATTTTAAACTCTGTTACCTTCAGATTTGCCTCCTACAGGACAATACTGATATGAAAAGTCTGATATCTTTGAGATTTTAGTTGGTTATGTCCATACAGGAAAGGTTGAGCCTGTTGTAGTCAGTCGTTATTGTTACGGAAAAGGTCATATTTGTCTTTAGACTCTTGAAAAAAGGTTATATTTTTTATTAGTCATATATTTTTGGGATATAATCTCTTTTGCCATCTAACTGTGAACCTACGTTTTGCCATTGGATTATCATGTCTCATGTAATATGAATATATATTTTTGTTCCAAATAACATTTGCTCTCTTTTTGATTTATTCTCCGTTGAGTTTAATGGGTTTGATTAGTGGGTAGAAATATTAGATGGGATAATTGTATATAATAGCAAACTAATAACATAAAATAAATAGAGTAGCTACTGTTTGATATAATTATGCACATAGCAAACGTTTGCCAAAGTTTGCTAGTCGCCTCTCTCCCAAAACTCTCGCTCGCCACTCTCTCTCTGCTCGCCTCTCTCGCTTTATACAACAGAAGTGTATAAATCGTGTTTCTGTTTTGTATAAAGTGAGAGAAAATTGTATATACACATGCAAAAACATGTATCTTCGTGCTATACGTTTAATTATACAATTTACAAATATTTTACTTCGATTCAATTGTATACAAATGCAAATTTTTTACAAATACTGTAGCGAAAAAGGCCAGCGAATTATACAATTGCAGTGAAATACAACTTTCTCTCGCTTTATACAACAGAAATGTATAAATTGTGTTTTTGTATAAAGCGAGAGAAAAACATATAGCTTCTTCCTATACACTTATAATTATACAATATACAAACATTTTACTTCGATTCAATTGTATGCAAACCAAATTTTACACACATATTGCAGTGAAATAGGCCAGTAAATTATAGAATTTCGCATTATACAATTGCAGTGAAATAGGCCAGCGAATTATACAATTGCAGCAAAATAGGCTAGCGAATTATACAATTTAGGCCAGCGAATCATACAAGTGTATATGTATAGTGAGGTCAGTGAATTATACAATTTAGGCCAACGAATTATACAATTGTATATGTATAGCGAATTATACAATTATATATTTGCTATGGAGTGCAATTATGCAAACTTTGCTATAGCATACAAATATTAATTTTTTATTTGCTATATGTGAAAGTTGCCCATATTAGATTGAGAGCGAAAATTGAGAAATTTTTCAAAATGTCAATATTTTAACATTTAATATGACTCTTTAGCCACACTTACAATATTTATTAAAAATGTCAATATTTTAGTTTGTTATGTATCGAATTTACATTGTTTTTATTTTTTTTTTAATTGAAAGAATACAATTATTTAATAAGAAATTTAGGGGAGAGAATATTTTTAAAAAGGAGTATATCACTTAAAACACTCATCAATTACAAATTCAATATTTTATAAAAGGAACATATCACTTAATCTCTCTCATATTTACATAAAAAAGAAAATCTAAAAAAATCCAAAAAAACAAAACCTTCGTCTTCTTCATCATTCTTGCATGAATTTTGGCGGCGGCAACAATGGAGAATCCAAAGGTTAAGCTAATGTGTAGCTATGGTAGAAAAATTCAACTTCGTCCTTAGGATCATCAACTATCCTATGTTGGCGGCGATACCAAAATCCTCTTTGTTGAAGTGAGTTCGATTAAATTTGCGTTTTTTCTATTTGACAAGAAGATTTCAAAAATGGGTATAATTTCGTTGATAAACAACTTTGGAGAAGGAATTTTCAACTGGGACTTCGATATAAATAGTGAAATACAATCGATCAACTATTCATTAATTGTTGAATCATTAATCTGTATTTGAGTTTTGACATGAACATTTTTAATTTTCTTGAGTAATTATTTTTTAAAAAATGACGAGACAGAGTTTTACTAGTTCACTAATGAATACTGATTTGTATTTGAGTGTGAAGAAATAAAACATAGCAGACGAAGACAGAAGAGAGAGTCAAAGAAAGAAGGTTGCAAGAATTGTATTCCTACCAGAATTATATTCATATTAATTTTTGTTTGTCAATTGTTTTTCTTTTACTCAACATTCTTATGTTTATTAAAAATATTTTATTTCTTTTTTAATTTGTAGTCATCTCAATAGGTATGCCAAATAGATTTGTATTTCTTAAGTATAAATATATCATACTTCTTTTCAAAGTTAATTTATATGTTTTTTTAGAATATTGCATTCTTCCTCAACTGATTGTATTATTTTCACTTTGTATGATATTTTTTTTCTAGAATTGTGTATCATTTCTTAAATCATATTCATATGTACTGATTAAATTATATTGAGATACAATCAATAATATTTTTATAATACAAATAATATAAATATATATTTGATAGACATGTAACACAATTCTAATCATTGTGATACAATTTTTAGTTTTTACTATGAAAGTAAAATATCAATTTTAATTTGAATGATAAAGTGAACACGTAAAATACGAAAGTTGTTGGTATACGATTATGATGAAAACATAGTAAAAAAAAATACATACTTGTTATCATTGAAATTGATGTTAAAATAAAAAAATGAGCACAATAAATACTAACTCCAATTGAAATACAAAAGTGACTTTGCTAGTATATCATAATGATAAATGCAAAAATACAAAGAAATACAAACTCGTCGGTATACAAAGTGAGAATTAAATACAAATTGATCACATTAAAATATTTACCTCAATATGATATACAATTTCAATTAGAATGATAAAATGAGCACCTAAAATGCAAAAGATGCATACCTTAATCAAAAGGATTGTTATGAATATCTTTAGATATATTTTACAATTTTGAAAAAAAAATAACGAGAGGGAAAGTGACGTGGGAGTTGAAAAATGGAGAGTATTTGGAAGAGGTAAATATGAGAGAAAAAAATATTTTTTTAAAAAATATATGAGAGAGAGAGAGTTGAAAAATATGTAATTAAGGTGAGACAAAATAGGAAGTAAATTAGGATACAAAATGCTTTCTAAAATAACGACATTTTGACATTTTTACTAATTTTTGTAAAGTATGGAAGTTTTTACTAATTATGTTAGATTCTTTTGACTAGTCTTCTCATTTTTCCTAAAAATAAATATTAAGCACCACACATCATGTAGGACTAAGGGTGTTCATGGTTCGGTTTGAATCGGTTATTAGTTAAAATCAAAATCAAATCAATTTTTAAATTTCTAAAATAAAACCAAACCAAATCAAAGAAATAACTGTCGGTTTGGTTATCGTTGTTTGGTTAGTTGTTTTCAATTCTTTTCGGTTCGAAAGTAATAAGTTTGTTGAGGACATACACATCTCCATTGACAAACACTTAGTACATGAATAATTCAAAATAAGCTATTACACATGTTATGCAGTAAAGGAACTAAGGCAGTAGAAACTGTACACACTAATAGAATAGTTAGTTATAAATCTGTTAGAAAAGTTGTTACAAGTTAGTTATTATGGTTAATTGAGTTAACATAACTATTATAGTTAGCACAATATAATACACTATATATAGAGTAGTCATCACTTGTAAATGTATGAATGACTCTATGAGTTCAACATATTTTTACATAGTTTCCTCTCAATTTCTCCATTACTGATTCTTCATTACTAAAACTAACATGGTATTAGAGCTTAAGGTAAAACTCTAAGTATCTCTCTGTTTTCAGTGCAACATAAGGCTCGAAGAAGAGTAGTTGCATTCTCCTAGAAACAGTAAAGACTACAGTTCATTCAGATCTCTACAATGGTGAAAATTTTTATCAATTCAAGTGCAGCTGCTTCCTCAAGGACTGGTGGAGGTTACTCAGTCATAGATGCTCATCATCCTCTGTATCTACAAGCCTGTGACACACCAGGTAGTTCTTTAGTTTCAATTCAACATACAAGATCTAAAAACTACTCTCTATGGAGTAGATCTATGAAAATTGGTATTCTAGGCAAAGGAAAGTTAGGATTCATTACTGGTCAATGTTCTAAGGATAAGTTCACTATTTCTATGCATGACTTGTGGGAGAAATGTAATGCTATCGTTCTATCATGGATCATGATCTCTATTAGCAGGGATTTATTAAGTTCTATGCTAGTAGTGCTCGACAAGTTTGAACTGATTTGAAGGAAAGGTTTGATAAAGTGGATGGATCTAGAATATTCTATCTGCACAAAGAGATTGCTACACTCAGTCAAGGATTACTATCTGTTTCCAGCTATTTTTCTAGACTCAAGGAGTTGTGGT
The DNA here is from genome assembly GCF_001406875.1 of Solanum pennellii. Taxonomy (NCBI): domain Eukaryota; kingdom Viridiplantae; phylum Streptophyta; class Magnoliopsida; order Solanales; family Solanaceae; genus Solanum; species Solanum pennellii. Next base: position 17,977,162 of record NC_028647.1, read on the forward strand.
TGGAATTTGATTCTCTTATGCCCTGCCCTGGATGTGACTGTGAGGTTTCTAAGACCTATGCAGTACATTTTGAATATGAACGATTGATGCAATTCCTCTTAGGACTGAATGAGTCTTACAATCAGTGTAGAAGTCAGATCATGATGCTGGATCCAGCCCCAGGGGTTAACAAGGCTTACTCCCTAGTTTTGGCTGAAGAGAGTCAGAGGATCCTTGGAAAATCTAATGTTGTAGGTAATGATAATTCCATTTTGGTGAATGAAGCTATGTCATTCTTCAGTAACAATAAGAGTTCTATGCCTAGATCAAATTCCAATTCTAACGCTGGATCTGATCCTCCTTCAGGCACTAATTCTAGATCTTCCCAAAAGTTCCATACAAATAGTCATCTCTATTGTGACTACTGCAACTGGAAAGGTCATGTGAGATATACTTTACAAGCTTCATGGTTACCCTGATGATTGGAAGGGTAAGAGAAGATTCACTGGACTGACTCCTGAAGATAATCTTGCAAGAGCTGCTACTGGTAATAATCAACTTATGCAGTCTGCTCAGGGAACTAGAAACAATTCACATGGAAGCACTCATTTCAGGCCAATTGAGGGTGGTTTCTCCTCTAATGCTCATCCTCATGCTTTTACGTCTAATAACTATGATCCACAGGTTTAGCAGCAATATGTTTGCATCAGGTATGAAGGATTCTTCTTCTAAAATTACTGAGGCTGATACATGGATTATTGACGCTGGAGCTTTTCAACATATGGTTCATAACATGAATATGATGAATCAACAATCCTCATTAACTAATACCTCATGTAATAAGGTTCATTTTACCAATGGTTCACTTGTTAATGTAACTCATATTGGCTCGTCTAAGGTCTTTGTAGGAACACAAATCTCTAATGTTCTGCATATTCCTGAATTTCAACATAATTTGCTGTCAGCTTCAAAACTGACTAAAGAGCAAAATTGTTATGTCATCTTCTATCCTAACTATTGTGTCTTTCAGGACCTCTCAAGTGGGACTGTGAGGGGGACTGGCAGACTGGAGTATGATCTATATGTTGTGAATGCTAATTGCTTGTTGGATAAGTCTCCTGGAGTGCACTTGAAGTCTCCTTCAGTTGTGGCTCACACTGCCTCTACTCAGTCTTTTAATGTAGCATGTCTCTTTGGCATAAGAGATTAGGTCTACTCTTAGAAAACTTAACTATTTCAAGTCTACTTCTTCTAGTTCTACCCCTATTTGTACTGTATGTCCTTTGGCAAAACAATCTAGATTGTCATTTCCTTTAAGTACTTCTACTACTATATCTTGTTTTGACATTCTACATGCTGATGTATGGGGTCCTTATAGAGTTCCTACTCATGATAATAAGAAATAATTTCTTACTTTGGTTGATAATTTTTCTAGATACACTTGGTTAATCTTGCTTAACTCTAGAGCTGAAGTTTGAGTAGCTTTAACCAATTTCTTTGCTATGGTTAAGAACATCTTTTCAACCACTATTAAAATACTTAGAATTGACAATGGTTGTGAGTTTTTCAACTTCCAAGTTACTTCTTTACTTTACACACTTTGTATTCTTTACCAAAGTTCTTCTACTTATACTCCTCAACAAATGGTGTTGAAAGAAAACATAGACACATTCTAGATATGGCTAGGCAACTTAGGTTTCAGGCTTGTCTCCCTCTCAGATTCTGGGGTGAATGTGTCACTACTAGTATCTACCTACTCAACAGGCTTCCTTCCTCTGTCCTTCAGGGCGAGACTCATTATGATTTGTTGTATCAAGTTTCCCCTATTTTGGATCATATAAGAGTATTTGGATGTCTTGTGTTTGCTATTGAAGTGAGAGGAGTTGACAAGTTTGCCTATGCAGTGTTACTTGGTTATTCCACTTTACAGAAGGGGTATAAGTTATATGACTTGACTACTAAGACTTCGTTTGTTAGCAGGGATGTTGTGTTTAAGGAAGAGGTTTTTCCCTTCAAACACATGAGTTCTTCTTGTCCCTCTCTATTCCCTGTAATACAGTTTGTGGATGAGCCTACATGCTTGCCTCCAATTGAGACAGGTGATGCTATTACTCCTGCTACTGCTGATTCACTTGAGTGTCCTTCCGTTGATACTCAGCCTGCTTAGATTGTTTCTCCTGTTGGTGAGAAGGTTCTGGTTGAGCCTCCTGATTCATCAGATGCTGTGTCTGCTATTGTTCCTACCAGTAGTTCTTTAAGAAGATCTACTTAGACCATCAAATCTCCTATTTGGCTTCATGATTTTCACACTTCCTAGCTTGCTTCCAGCTGCTTATATCCACTTTCCAATCATGTATTCTATGCTAACCTTACTGCTTCCTATTGTGCTGCTTTAGCTTCTCATGCGGCTATTACTGAGCCTAGTACTTTTCTAGAGGCTTCTTTACAACCACAGTGGGTTGAAGCTATGTAGACAGAAATTACTGCTTTGGAGGAAAATCACACTTGGAGTCTTACTGAGTCACCACCTGGTAAACAACCCATTGGCTGCAAATGGGTGTTTAAGGTCAAGTATTTAGCTTTAGGGGCTATTGAGAGGTACAAAGACAAATTGGTCGCGGAGGGCTTCTATCAAATGGAGGGTCTGGACTACACTGAAACTTTCTCTCCTCTAGCTAAGATGGTTACTATCAGGTCTGTTTTGGCTGTTGTTGCTGCCAGACATTGGCTAGTTTTTCAGATGGATGTCCACAATGCCTTCTTACAAGGTGATCTTCTTGAAGATGTTTACATGGTTGTGCCTCCTAGTTTTTGCAGACAGGGGGGGGTCTAACATTGTCTGCAAATTACACAAGTCCCTTTATGGACTTAAACAAGCACCGAGACAATGAAACTTGAAGTTGTCTGAAGCATTAGTTCAGATGGGATTCATTCAAAGTCACTATGACTACTCTGTATTCACTAAGAATGTTGGTTTAGAACTGGTGATTGTCCTTGTATATGTAGATGATCTACTTGTAACTGGAAGTTGTACTACTCTGATTGACAAGACCAGAAATGATCTGAAACTTAATTTCAAAGTGAAAGACTTGGGTGAGCTGAAGTTTTTTCTTGGTATTGAGTTTACCAGATCTAAGGAGGAGTATGTAATGAATCAACTCAAATATGCTCTTGAACTTATTTCTGAGATTGGATTAAGTCGTGCAAAGCCAGTATATACACCACCAGATCCTAATGTAAGATTAACAACTATTGAATATTACACACATACACAAGGTTCAGAAGCTGTTATTACAGATAAACCTTTGGAGAACATTGGAAGGTATCAAAGGCTAGTAGGGAGGTTGTTGTATCTGACTATGACCAGGGTAGACATTTCTTTTGCAGTTCAGGTTCTAAGTCAAATTATGCATGCACCAAAGGAGTCTCACATGGAAGCAACACTTAGTGTAGTTAAGTACATTAAGGCATCTCCTGGCTTAGGTCTGTTCATGCCTGGACAAATCTCAGAATTGCTTACTACTTATTGTGACTCTGACTGGGGCACCTGTTTACAAACAAGGAGGTCAGTGACAGGTTATCTTGTGAAGTTTGGAGATGCAATCATTTCCTGGATATCTAAAAAACAAGATATAATGGCTTGAAGCTCGCTGAAGCTGAATTCAGAAGCATGACATCAGCTGTAGCAGAGATCATTTGGCTTATTGGTTTGTTTAAGGAATTAGGGATAAAAATCAAGCAACCAGTGGATCTATATTGCGACAACAAGGCTGCAATTCAGATTGCATCTAATCCCATTTTCCATGAAAGAACCAAACACTTTGACATTGATTGTCATTTTGTTAGAGAAAAACTACTACAAAAAAATGATTAAGACTCATCATGTTTCAACAAAATATCAACTGGCAAATCTTCTTACAAAAGAATTGTGGAAAGTTTCATATCAACACTTAGCGTCCAAGCTGGGAGTAAGAGATCTATTTCAACCACCAGCTTGAGGAGGGGTGTTATGCAGTAAAGGAACTAAGGCAGTAGCAGTTGTACACTAATAGAATAGTTAGTTATAAATCTGTTAGAAAAGTTGTTACAACTTAGTTATTATCAACCATAGTTGAGTTAACATAACTAGTATAGTTAGCACAATATAATACACTATATATAGAGTAGTCATCACTTGTAAATGTATGAATGACTCTATGAGTTCAATATATTTTTACACTTTTCCTCTCAATTTCTATATTACTGATTCTTCAATACTGAAACTAACAACACGAGCAAAGTGATTTATCCAATTTACCAAGTTTCATAAACTAAAAAAAATCATTGTCAATAGGATAAAGTTGGTTCAATATTCTGGAGATCTCAATATCTTGTTAATAGTTTTTCAATAAAATTACACCTTAAAATATTGAGAAATTTCTTCTAAAAAAGCAACCTATAGTTTATAATCAAAACTAATCAATTACCATCTTCTTTAGCTTAAATTTTCAAAATGTCAACATTTTAGCATTTAAAAGGATCCCTTAGCAACATTTTTGATATTTCAAAAAAAAGAAGAAGGTAAATGTAACTTAATTTTATCATCAGTTACATTTTTTAAACAAAACTCAAACGTGCCTTTTTCACAATGTATCCCCCCTC
>NC_028647.1:17981949-18017522 GCF_001406875.1 Solanum pennellii
TATCCCCCCCCCCCCCCCCCCCAATGTTTTGTAATCTGTTTTAAATCGTACATTCCAATATGTATACTATTTGTATTTATTATAGTTTTTATGTTAAATTTTGTATAATGAAACTTGTATTATTTTTATTAGTTTGTATTCATTCCCATAGTTATGCAAAATGAATCTTTAGTTATTTGAGAAACGTATTTGTATTCATGTAATTTTTTCACTGGATATTTATTTTTTTCTTCAGAATCTTGTATCTTTTCTTTAAGTCGTATTCATTCCAATATGTATTCTATTTGTATTTGTATTCATTTTAAATCTTATGTGGTATTTTGTATAATAATATATAAAATACATAAAATAGTATGATGAAAAAGTGAGAATAAAATATAAATCTGAAAAAGAATAAGTCAATATTTGTTGCAATCATTCTTAATAAAATACACAACTAGTTGACATACCTTTAGAATGAATACAAATTTGGAATAATACCAGATTCGTAAACTATGCAACATGATTTTTGAATGAATATGAATATTAATAGCATAATACGATTTTGAATACAAATTAGAAATGAAACAAATTCTAAAAAAAATTATATATATATACATAAAAAAAACCAAAAGGAAGTTGTTTATCCTATAAATAAAATATATATCTAGTTGACATACCTTTTGGGATGAATTCAAATTAGGAACAAATATAAGATTTATTAATTATGAAACATAAGATTTTGAATGAATACAAATATTAATAACATACATACATATTTGAATATTAATAGAGAAATAATACAACATTCTAAAAAAAAAACCTATAAATACAAAACAAATTAATAGAAAATTATTCTTTCTAAACTTGGTGTTCAAGAAGTTTTTCAAAATCTTCAACATCCAATTTTATTATTTTCTTTACTAATATTGTTTTTACATAATAGAGGGAAATAAAAAGATACTTGGTAACAATGTATTTACCTTTATCAGTGGGTGAAAAACATTTTGAAAGAATTGTGAGATTTCTTGAACAAATTGGAGGAAAGCAGAAGAGTTGATTTTCTTTGACAAGAAAAAGAGAGAACTAGTGAAAATAAACAGGAGAGAGAGGAAGAATTTGGGGAGTGGGGGGACCTAGAAAGAGAGGAAAGTGGGTAATGAAAGTTTTGTTTTTTCGTTTTCTTTTTCACATAGAGGATGGTAAAATTAGTTGAATATGGGGCATGATTTGAGAAATAAAAGAAAAGAAAATCAATTATATTGTGATACATTTTATTTTCTAAAATATTGACATTTTTAATAATTATTTTAAAGTGTAGATGTTTTTAATAATTATATTAGAAAGTTTGACTGGTTTGCTAATTTTCATTAAATTATTCAATGTTGCGTTAGAAAATTTTATGAAAAAAAAAAAGAGTGTGATTTCAAAGTAATAAATATTGAGAGATTTAAACTTAAGGTTTTAATAGTTGGGCTAAAATTTAAATGTTGGACTTCGAATAATAGTAAAATTATAGACTTAAGTTGATTAAAATTCATCAAATACTTATATTTTATTTATTTATAACTTCTCAATTCGATTTGATTATTTTTTACGGTTAATTTTTAGAAAAATTAAAACCAAACCAAATAATATCGATTTTAAATTTTTTTAAATCAAATCAAATCAAATATTAATTTTTTAATTAATTTGGTTGGGATAGCAATTTAATTTGCTTTATAACAATAACCATGAACAACCCTACGTAGGACAATGAGAGTGAAAACATGAGATGTGATAGTCCACAAATATACATGCGTCTAAAATTGAGATCAAAGAAATATGATTAGGGACAACTCAAGCACCCTAATGATATAATTCCAAAATCAAATGGGGATTAAACTCTCTAAAAAATCAATATTTTTTAATTAAATCTATTCTTTAATTCTTTGAAAGATAAAATTGTTAACAAAATTTAATATAACTAATTTTTTAATTTCATTGATAATATAATCAATTTATATAATCTTTTATCAGATATATTACTTAAATGTCAAACTTCTTTTAATAATTCTTTCATTTTATATGAAAACTTTACCTTTTCAATAAATGAGATTCAATATTTTTTCTTTAAAAAACTTGTAGTCTATTACTCCTAAAAATAAAATAAAAGGAGCCTTTTATATTTTGGGACCGAATGCACATGCCGCTTTATTTGAGCCGGCATGGAATATGATGAAAGGTTAATACAACATTTTCGGGAGAAGACGTAAATTCATTTGATAGTAATATGACGGCAACGGTAATAGTTTCATGGCGGTGTTCATTAAAGAAGAAACTACTGAATGACATTGAATTTGATATGATATCTAATGTGGCAGTGACATAGCATTGATGTGTCGCAAGTGTGATACACCTCTATTCTGAGAGTGGTGCTACGTACACGTCTCAGGGATTAAAAATTCATTATTTAGTAGAAAAGATGTTTAATAGGTTATCTTATTAATTTATGCGTGTAACTGACTTTTTAGACAAGTTCAGGATGAGTTTATATGCCTTTTGCCAACATAATTTATGAGTACAAAGACAAGTATGATCATGTTTATCTTATGATTAAACATAAAATGATAAGAATATCATCTTTGCCCATCAAAAGTTAGCATTCTTGATCTATGGACTATCATTTGATACATAAATAAAGAGGGATTGGGGCACCAAACTCATTATGAGAAGCATTAGTGTATATTGAGATGAGTAATGACACAACATAAACGAACCACAAAGAATATATAGGTGAATATCATATAATCCATGCTTCGACAAATATTCAAATGTATAGACAAAAAAAGAAAAGAGAGATAAAAATTATATTATGTTTAGGAATTTTGTTCAAGCGAGAAAGGAGGATAAAATCCAATTATGTTTTAATTCCTATGGTGGAAAGGTCAACCATTTGTTTGGGTTATGACCAAGTATAGATTTTTTTAAAAACATGAGTAATCCTAAATCAAGCTTTTGCACAGATCTTTCATATTTTGAGTGATCTTTAATTTTTGTTCTTTTTGCTCGTTTAATGAAACATGTGGGCCAAAGTAACTAAGACCTGATTTTGCAATGTAGATCTTTTCATAGAATATTGAGAAAATGGACAAGTACTATCTCAATTTATGTCCGAAATATCAGAGACACACTTATACTATACTAAGGTTCAATTACCTCCTTGAACTTATTTTATAAGTATTTTCTACCCCTTCTCGGCCTACGTGACACTAGCTTCAAAAAAAGTCAACCAGCGTTGGACCCACAAGATAGTGCCACGTAGGTCAAAAAAGGTAGAAAATTATTAATAAAATAAGTTCAGGGGGTAATAGGATCTTAGTATAGCATAAGTGTGTCTATGAGATTTCGGACAAATGTTAAGGATGTACTTGTGCATTATCTCTAGAATATTTTTCTTGGGACATAAGTTTAGTATTATCTAAATTTGCAATTAGAAAACTTTGTCTAGGGCATAAGTTAACTTGTGTCATGGAGAATAAGTTCAAGACATAACTTATGCCACTGAACTTATGCCTTGTGGCATAACTTATGTCATTTTACTTGTGTCATGAGATATAATTTTTGCCTTATAGCATGACTTGTGCCAATGAACTTATGACCTATCTAGTAATGTCACTGAAGTTATGTCTTGCAAATTTGTTTTTGCCATCAAGGAAATTTTTCGTCATTTTTAATTACTTAAAGCTCTGTAAAATAAAAATTAAACCAATAATTTTGAAGAGCACAAATTAAAATCACCTCATAATAGGAATATTTGTGAAAATGACACTAACATTTTGATAAGACTGACTCCACATAACATGTTAATTCATAGATCCAAACCATTTCCACTCCCTTCCCCTTGTTCTTCCTCCATTATCGCTTCCCCCATAAAAAGAAATTTTAGAACTTATTAGCGCTTTTTTATACGGACCGGTATGGATAGAGAAAGAACCTTTTGTAGTCACTCAAATTTTTTTTCAGTCCATTTTATAGTCAGGACACATGGATACTTTTTCAACGACTATTTTCAACTAAAGAATTTGTGTTACTCCAATACTTTGAGGAATTGTTAGAATTTCGCATAACAGGAACAAAGTTATGTACCTGTTAACAAAAGTGGAATGTTAATCGAAAAAAAGTTTCTTTAAATCCGACCTTGAATCACCAGGAAACAAAGGATGAATTTCACCAAACTAAATGTATTATTTTCTTTGGTTGTGTATTTCCTCTTTTCTTGTTCGGTATCTTTGTACTTGTCTTATTGACCAATTTTAAAGAAAAACACGGGACAGTAGATTTAAAATAAAATCTCAAACTGTTCCCATTCTTTTCAGTTTTAAAACCGTTCCCTCTTTTATTTAAGTCAGATTATCTCTAATATGATTTTCTTTTCATAAAACAAAATAAGTTGTGTTGAGGTCGAAAATGATTAGGGTCGGGTCGGTTCACATGTGACCGACCCGTGAACCACAAAATTCAACATCTCCCACTTCATACATAGTGAACAAGACCCAAGCTAATACACCATTAACAAGACAACCAATTCACACTACAAATAGTTCGTGCGACCTGTGAGTATCAAGATCTTTACCTATAAGGTTTCACGAACTACGCAAAGGAATCCAATCACACGTGAAAAGAATTCTCCATAAATATGAGGATACAATTACACACAATACCCTAGACTTCATTTACTACTTCAGTAGTTAATTATTTGATCCCTCATCCTCTTAAAGAGGTGAACTCGAGTTCAAATTCAACTTTATATACACAATTACAATAGACATCTATATGGTCAGTGTAATAGACGGCTTGTGTATACAAATTAGATGATTTTTAATTTGACCGTCTTTCATTTATACTCGAATATATGTGTATCAAATCAAAAACTTTCCTATGCATGCATTGCATTGCCGAATTATTCATGGCTGTTAGTAACATGCTAAAGTAGCAACATTGACAAACTTCAAGAAACAGTCAAAGGTCAAATGGTATTTCAATAAAAGTTAAAGTAACTTTCAGGGTCTCACACAATGAAGATGTAGACCCATTAGTCGCTTAGCACACATGGTATGAAAACATGAGCTATGATGTTCTCACCTTATATTGGTACGTGTGTCTTTTTTATTTAGTCATTCAACATCGTACATATTCTAGACATTTTAGATGTCTAATATGAGTTTCTCTCTTCAATGATCCTCAACCTCATTTTCTTGGAGTGACTCATATCTGGCTTACGAAACAAGTAATAACACGGTGGTGAAATTTATCTCTTCACGTTTTCAATGTAAGAGGCAATTGCTCGTGTGAGAGAGCCAATCTTGCAACTTGTTTGACACACTTTATCAATTAAATATACTATCACATGCATTTAAGATATGAACATAAATCCAATAGTTTTATATTGATGAGAATTTTATAATAATCAAGTCGTTTTACAATACAAAAAAATAATCATATCCTCCGCAAACCTAAAGCCATAACATGTTTTTCAAGATATCACCTTTGTAACCGGATCAGCTATCATTTCATGAGTAGGAATTTATTGTAAATTTATTTCTCCACTTTTCACTACGTCTCTCAAAAAGGTATACTTGATGTCAATGTGTTTGGTCTTACTGTGATATTTAGGATCCTTCGTATATGCAATAGTCGCTTGACTATCACAATATAGAATCAAGGGTCCCTTAGAATCCTTTGCAATACTCAATAATTAGAGAATCTCTTTAACCAAACAACTTCTTGTACTGCAAACACAAAAGCCACAAATTCAGATTTCACGATTGAAAGAGTTGTGCAAGTTTGATTTTTACTTTTCCATGAAATAGCACAACCATTTAGTAAAAAAGATTGACAGGATGTTGATTTTGTATCATTCCGGTCACCAAATCATTCAACATTTATATAACCTCTTTTGAACAAATTAAATCCACTATAACAAAGTTTATGATTTGCGGTTCCCTTCAAGTATCAGAATATTTTCTTTACTGCTTTCCAATGATCTCTTCTAGAATTGGATTGGTTCGTACTAAATGGACTCACAGCATAACAAATGTCAGGGTGAGTACACATCATAGCATACATCAAATTCCCAACAACACTAGAACAAGGAACTCGAGACATGTCTTCCTTTTCATTTTCAGTATTTGGACACATTTCAAGGATTAAATTTTCACCCCTAGCTACATTATAATCCATGGATTTGCAACTATTCATTCGAAAATGATCCAATATTTACTTTACATAAGTTTCTTGAGACAAACTCAAAAATTTATTGGAATTTTTTCTTTGGATCTTAACACCCAATATATAGTCTGCTTCACCCATAACTTTCATATCAAACGATTTTGAAATCTATGACTTGACAGTTTTCACATACTCCAAATTATTTCCAGCTAATAAAATATCATCTATGTAAAGAGAAATAATTACAAAACTTCCATTGGACTTTTACACACAGATGCAATGGCTTGATCTTGACCACTACCCTTGTCTTGACCCATCACATTAGGGCAATACGTAAATTTGTGCGCACTTTTACCACAACAAAAACAATTATCCGTTCCTTTAAGACAATCACCATAATGCTCTTTGCCACACTTTTCACAAGTTGGCTTCTCGGTTGGTGAACTAGTACCCTTTCACTTTTTAGGCTTAGGGTTAGGCACCTATCATCCCTATCCTTAGGAAACTTAGAAGGAACTTGATTAGAAACCCTCTTCTTGAACCTAGGCTTGTCCTGAATCTCAAGCCTTCCCTTTGAAGAACTACCATCAAAAGATCTTGCCCTCTTAGCATATCTACTCTTCCTCTTAGCCCTTACCTGTTTCACTTGTTGAGAATGAACCATGAGAAGAGAAATGGTCATATTGTCATGTAGCATAGCCAAATGACACTCTTCTTGCAAGTCATCGGACACTCCCGTGACAAAGCGGTTCATTTCATCCCTCGGAAACCAAAGAAGGAGCATATTTTGATAATTTAGTGAATTTCAAAGAGTACTCAAGAACCTCCTTTACGAAGGTTGATGAACTCCACCATTTTGGCTTCCCTCTTCTCCCTTTGAAAAAACCTCTCAAGAAAATCCGTCTTGAAAATTTACCAAGTCACCGGTCCTCCCCTTAACGATCTATTATCCTTCCATTGGACATACCAAGTTTGGGCCACATCTTTGAGTTGGTAAGTGACTAACTCAACCTTCTCACTAGTAGACAACTCCATAGCATAAAGGATCTTGTTTCATCAATGAACTCTTGGGGGTCTTCTTCAACCTTGGACCCATAGAAAGTAGGAGTATTCATCCTAGTGAAATCCCTTAGACGGGAGGCCATGGTAGAAACTTGTTGATAAGCTTGGGGTACAATCTCCCGATTAGCTTGTGCCGTCATGGCTTGGGCTTGAGTAATGGATGCTTGTGCTTGGGTAGTAATGGCTTGGGACATTTGAAAGAGAGCAGCCCGTATAGCACCATCCATCAAAGGAGGAGGATCGACCGGAGCTTGGTCATCATTTGCTTTTTCTTCAAGAGGAGGAATGATCACCACGGGGAGGCACTCCCGCATTGGCAATCTCTTCCTCAAGTCTTTGTGCCGCATTCCTTTGAGTATTCATTGCCTATAATCACAACAAGAGGATTAGATGCTAAAAGCACATAGAGCTAACACTCCAAAGGCACGATATTGGACTTCCAAAAAAGTGAGAGTTTCTTAAGCATCTCATAGATTCCTATTCATAAGTGTGGCGCGCTTCACAATTGTGAATACAAACCTACATAGACGTGGTTTAGAGAGACATCGACTCAAAGATATTTAACCTCATGCTCTAATACTAAGTTTGTCACATCAGAGAAAACCCCTTAGACGCAAACGGCGTCTTCTTCTTCTTTGAGGACTAAGACTAGCCTTTTAGCTTACATACACATAATATATATATATATATATCGAGTACACATAGATCCTTTGTATAGGAAGATTAATTATTCTTTTACTTTTATTGCACATGAGTATAGATAATATAACATAGTTTCAAAATAGTCGTCTCATGTCATAACCATCTAATAAGAGTTTATCAAATTGGGCCTAGACCTTACATCAATGAAAGAAGACCACATATAGGTCATACAAATTTAATATCCAAATTAAAAGGAAAGAAACATAAGAGTCTTAACACTAAAACAACATTTTGGATTGATAGTGGCATCGCCCTCGGAAAGTGAGGACCTACCCTACTTGGATGATTAAGAAATCCAAGTCTTCTTAAATGTCGTCTCCAAAAGCTGTTCAACAACCAGAACCAAAAATGTTGGGGAAAAGGAAGAAATGGGTTAGTACACCACTTGTACTAAGTATGAGACCATATGTAGACATACTCTGAAATCATGCTAAGAAAAGGGACATTTCAATAAGTATGCACTTTTCATTAAAAACCTTTATGCACATTCGACAAGACCATACCAAATCAATAAGACATATTCATTATGTCATAGGCATGTACATCACAAGACCAACAACGTCAAAACTACTCAAGTCAATTTGCATACCATGTAATTAGTCATATAGTCGAAGCAACCCTACCACTAAGTCATAACCTCAACAAGCATGAATAAGAGTTCATCATAACATAATCAAAGCAAGACCATTAATCATGACCCTCTTTAGGTCTACTTATGCAATATCTAAGCAAAGCCCCATAACCTTACTTAATCAAGTAAACATATCAAGAACCATAACCAATTTACAACCTCACCTAACATAAAATTAAGAGTGCATAATATCATACTTTAGCACTATATACCAAATACATGTTCATAAGAGTAATTATCATCATATAGTGTCATTAACATGTAAGATCATCATATACATATCCTTTACATTTATAAGCATATACATACATAATAACATCCTCCTAAGACTTCCCTTAAGGTTAGCTAGTGCAATGTATAGGTAGATCCCATACCCCTAACCTAGACTAAGCTAAAACCCTTAGGTTGTCTTAGTTAGAGTTCATTCCTTTAATTTATTTTATATTTTGGGAACATTTTGCTCTAACTGACATAGACCAGATGAGTTAATGTGGAATCCTGTGTCATGGAACTTTACACTGAAAGAAGGCAGACTACTTGCCAAGGTGGTACCAGAACATGAACATAGCAACTACGTGGATCCACTAGCTAGTATTCCTGTGAGGGCACCATAGTTCAAGAACAAGGAGATATAGTTGGAAAACTCTTTATGATACATGCATTATAGTCTCCAATCTCAAGAGTACATTAGTGATCCGACCTTCCCTATGTGGGAAGGGACACTCCTCACTCTAGTTCACTGGGTGCTAAGCTAGAGTCCCTTTTTGAAATGTCTTTATTAATCCTCATAGCTTATTGTAGGTCATAGGGTCTAACCCTTGTATAATCATCATCGTCATAGCTCAGTAAGAATTGCATGAGTATAATCCTTTCATTACAATTCATATAAGTAAGGTTAGCACATTAACATATCACTTCATAATATGGATTCATATAAGTAAGGTTAGCACATTAACATATCACTTCATAATATGGCACATTGGTAAGTCATTCACCATTCTTATAACATTTACATCTTAAGACAACACTTCATAGTTCACATACCGTAGTCAAGACATTTCACTTCAACATCATACCAACCCTATAAATCCTACACAAGGCGTACTCCAATACAATATCATGATTTAATCACAATTTACCACTATTGAAGTAAAGAATAGGGATACAAGACTTACCAAGTCTCCTTCATAATTCATCATCAAGGTCTTACCATCAACCCTTAATTCCACCAAATTAGGGTATAATTCAATGACCAACATGGTAACAATGCTAAAATAATCACTACATCACAACTTAATACTAGTTCATAACTTAAGACAAGATACTTAAGTCAATTCACAACATACTTCATAACCTAGATCACTTCTCAAGAACTATTAACTCAACCAATAACCAAGTCAATTGAACCAATACCATATAATTCATATCAAGATCATAACCTAGGGTTAAGGGGTAAAGGTCATCTTCTACAAGCTAGACCAAACCATCAAGATATATCATAATTAATTTAGAATTCATGTTAATCTATTCATAATATTCAAAATAAATCATAATCAAATCAATTCATAACATAATTTTTGAGATTGGGTGAAACCTACTTGAAAACTCAACTTTGGAAATCAATTTGATGGAACCCTTTGAGAAAAGAGGTCCTAAAGGTGAAAGAGATCCCATACCTTTCTAATTGATGAATATTTATTGTAAAACTTGAACCTTTTCAGCCCTTAAACCCTCCTCTAGCTTGGTCTTCAAATGGTGTTCTTCACTAGAGAGAGAAAGAAGAGAGAAGGAAGAGAGTTTGGGTTTTTGAGTTATGAGAGTTTAGATTAGTTTAATTAGGTTAGGACTTTATATATGGGGTTAATTTGCTTAATTAGACCTTATCTAACCCCTATTGACTTCCTAACTAAGTCAACTAATCAAAAGAAATAAGTCAAAATGTGCAGCAAAACACAGGCCCCATCGATTAGACCATGATCGACGGATCGTTGGTCCATCGACGACCAATCCCCCCTTTCGTGCTGCACATCCGTAGGTAAGTTCATAGACTATGCAAAAATGACCCTTCAAAGATTTTGGCTAAGTTTTGGTCGATGGATGGCGTCGGCACCCCGTCGATCCATACACGCCTCCTCGACTCCCTTCGTGGGTGCACACTGCCCAGGCAGTCCTTGACCCCAAAATGCAAGGGTCCTCCTCAAGGGCCCTTTGTTGGTCCTTGGAAAGTCGTACTAAGTTTTTTTGACTATGAATAAACTTAAACACATGTTAGACACCCTTCCACCAATTTTATCCTCTTCCGACTTCTAAAAGCTAGTCAAATAGGCTAAGGCACGCTAGCACCTTATTGAACTAGTTTCCGGACGTCATGGACGTTCTTGGATGTTTTGGTTTCTATACTTCCTAAATGACTTATATTCATCAAAATGTACCTTAAAATAGTGGCTAAACCTTATGACACTTATGTTAGGCTCTAGAGCTCATCTTGATTTTCGAAGTGTTACAATTAGATAAGATGAGAGGCTAGGATTTGATCTAGTATTTAATTGAAAGGATGAGCGACTGAGATTAAAAGATTAGATCTTGAGATCATATTGGATTGAGGATTGAAATGACCAAAATTGCAATAAAATTGGCTAGAATTAAAATGAAAGGTTGACTATAATTGAAATAAAATTGAAATTGGAGCGGCTAGAAATGAAATAAATTGGAATGAAATGGGCTATTTTAAATAATTTAAGAGAAATTTTAAGAAATGCTATCCAATTAAAATATTACAAATATTATAAAATTTGTACATAATTAAAACCATTTAAATTTTAGAATATTTGAATAAAGTAATTATTTACAAATTATTAATAATTTTTAAAAATATTATAATAATATTTACAATAATTTCATAAAGCAAACATACTAAAATATATTACTTTTATACAAAATCGACTAAAATTCTAAACTTAGAAATATATCATAAAAACGTATTTAATCGAATAGCATTCTTAAAAATGGTTAAAGGTCGGTCAAAGTTGGGTGTCAACAACTTCCCTTTGTTGCTTGGGAATGAAGGATGAATTGTAGGGCAACCAACATTGACTTGGTAAACAATTGTGTTCGATTGACGAGAGACGTCAGTGGGATCAACTGAAACGATGTAGAGTTGAAAAAAGGTACGATCAAGACTTTGGTATTAAGACGTCTACATATCTCTGGTTATACGAGAATCATGTCGTGTGTAGTTTTGGATTTAGAAACAAATGAGGCTCCTAAAATTTAAAAATGTGGTAAAATTCTCGATAGGGCACGATATCAATTTGAATGGTTAAGATTAGAGTAGCGAGAAGAGCACGATGGAGATATTCCAACTTTGAGCAGGTTCAGATAAATAGGAGCAATCTGAGTAGAAGAATTGATAGGGCCTTCATTGCAATAGATGTAAGCATGATAGTAGTAGATGAGAGGGAGATGATTACACGTATAAATAGCAGTATCTTCAAATCTATAACTTGTAATATGATTAGGGCAAATATATCAAACAGATGATAAAGGTAAACATGGTGCAATTTCCCGTATCGACCATGATGTTTGCTATAAAACTATGAAAATGATGTCTTAGACTATGATGTCTAGGGCCATGATACGCAAAATATATCCTCAGGTCATGAAAATGTTGTCTGCATGCCATGAAAAAATGATGTATTTAGACTACGAGATCTTTGGATCATGATAAGCGGAACTTAAAGCCTTAAGGGCATGATATGATATCTGCAGGCCATGAAAGATGATGCCTTTAGACCATGACGCCTAGGAATATAAACAAGGAGTAAAGAAAGTGTTCGGGTATCTGTTGATGCTTGTGACTTGATTTGAATTTGTTCGGGCGGCAGTTTTTAAGCACAATGCAGTTCTTGGGCACAATGTGATTTGGGGCACATGCAATCTTTGGGCACAATGCAATCTAGGGCATACGCAATGCAATTCTCAGGCATAATGCAGTATCGGTCATAATACGATGTTCGGGCAGAATGCAATGCTCGGGCACAACGCAATATCGGGCATAATGCGATTTTTGGGCACAATTTAATTCTCGGGCACAATGTATCTCGGACACATGCAATCTTCAGGCAAGAATGTAATTCGGGCCCAATGTAATATTGGGCACATGCAATATCCGGGCACATGCAATATTCGGATAATGCAATCTTGAGCACATGATATCTTCAGGCACATGTGATTTTCGGGAACAATGTAATCTCGGGCACATGCACTATCGAGAACAATGTAGTTTCTTTTTGCTTGTTCTTCTTGTAATTTTGGACTACGTCAGAGATGATTCCCGTTTAAGAGGGGATAGATAGGCTCTCCTATGGGGTTCAATCTTATCATAACAAAAATTTCATTTCCCCCTTTTCTATTGTGTAAATGGGGCAGAATTTTTGAGAGGGTTGAGCATTCTCCTTGTAAAATCTCAACACTAGGACATAGTTTTTTAGAGGAATTCAAAAATTCCATCAAAATCATTTTTTTCTCACAAATCAATAACATGGGCATAATTTTTGAGAGGGTCTCAAAAATTCACTCAACAAGCATTTTCTGCACAAATCATGACTGGGGCAGAATTTTTGAGTGGGGATAAAAAATTCTTTCAAAAGTAATTTCTTGCAAATCAAGACTAGGGTAGAATTATAGAGAGGATCTCAAAAATTCACAGCAGTCAAGGAATAATATACAAAATCAGAACAATAGAAGTTCTGTACAGGGTAGAAATTTTGAGGGGACCTCAAAATTATCGATAACATTTCGAAGGATACTCTATCAGCATCAAAGGAGTATATTGTGCAAAATCAGGGATACAGATCAACCCCCTCTCTAACTATATTCTTTGAATGTAGAAAATACAGGCACATATACAAGAAACAACTTCATCATTGCTTGAAGGATCAACTATTGAGCCCGACAAATGGCACTCCACTCTTCCAACAAGGTGAATGTCCAAGATACCTTATGCCCTCAATCAACAATTATGCATGTGCCTGAAGATTGCATGTGCTGAAAATTGCAGTGTGCCGCTCAAGAACTACATTGTGCCTGATATTGCATGTCCCCGAGATTACATTGTACTCGAAGATCGCATGTGCCTGAAGATAACACGTGCTCGGATTGCATTATGCCCGAAGATTGCATGTGCCTAAATATTTCACGTGCTGGATATTACATTGTGATAAAATTACATTCATGCTCGAAGATTGCATGTTCCCTAGATTGTATTGTGCCCGAGAACTGTATTGTGTCCGAAATTGCATATGCCCAAAGATTGCATTGTGCCCGAAAATAGCATTATGCCCGATACTGCATTGTGCTTGAAATTGCATTGCATGTGCCCAAGATTGCATTGTTCTCAAAGATTATATACGCTCGAGATTGCATTCTGCCCTAGAATCACATTATGCCTGAGAATTGTATTGTGCTCGAGAATTACATGCGCCCGAACAAATTCAAATTAAGTCACAAGTATCAACAAATGACAGAATTACAGATACACTTTCTTTACTCATTGTTTATATTCCTAAGGCGTCATGATCTAAAGGAATCATCTTTCATGGCCTGCAAACATCGTATCATGGCCTATGACTTTAAATTCCGCTTATTATGATCCAAATGTGTCATAGTCTAAAGATATTATTTTTCATTGCCAGCAGACAATATTTTCATAACCTGAGGATATATTTTGCATATCATGGACCTAGACAATATAGCCTAAGACATCTGTAACATCTTGTAACTTGAAATAACGAAGAATAAACTAAGAAACCAAGAATAATCATTTTTGGAAATGAATAGATAAATTTGGAAAATTTCCTAATTTTAAAAAGTGAGTTTTGGTCATTTTCAAACGACCATAAATCCAAGCCCAGGAGGCATTAAAGTGAGTTCTTTATATGGTTGAAAAGAAGTTGGGAAGATCTTTCAAACGGCTCTAAGTTTCCGCATTTTTGATGTCGTATGAGGGAGATATGCTTTTCGGAGTTGGGCGGTTGGATTGAGGAAAGTCCAATCCAGATATTTGTATGGGTAAAGTTGTCTAGTCACCCTACTATTTCCTATTTAGTTTTAAGGGTTTTTTAGGGGTAAAACCAAGTCCCAATTCATTTTTTGAAAAGTTGAGAACGTTTAGGGCTTGCGGAGAAGAGAAAAGAGAAGAGGAAGATCATGAATTCTTCAAGAACGCTAAGGTTTCGCTAGTGGAATTCGTCGGGGGTGATCCCTATCGAGGTATGTGAGATCTTTCTATGTTGGGTTCATTCACCAACACACCGATATGTTTAATTCAGCAAGTTTTTCATTGATTGAATGGTGAATCTTGAAGTTCTTGATGAACAATTGTTGAAATCTTGTAGGTAGAGTTGTAATGTACCTTTAGTGGTTTTGATTCGTGTTTTCGGGCTGTTTTACGAGTCTAAACTATTGGGTATTGAGGATATTAGTGATCCTAAATATTCAGGAGAAAATCCATGGAATTTTGGGAGGTTTTAAGTTGAAAATTGGAGAAGAAAAGTCAGAAAACCCGTCTGATGCCCACCAAAGCCCCTCAAGACAGCCTCTGGTGCCTCGCACCTCTCAGAGTGCTAGGGTCACCTGGAGTTCCCATTTCTCCCCCCATCTTTTTGTACTAGTTCCTAAGTGATGTACCTATTATTTCGAGTTGATTCTAACGCTCTAAATACATCTAAACACTATGAAATCATCCATAAATATGAGATCATGATCCTTGAATCCATAATCCGATTCAAGGAAAGTTAAGATCGAGTCAAAGAAGTAAGGAGTCAAGTCTCAAAGTTAAGAAGCAAGTCAAAGTAAGTTCTTAAAGATTCGTAGAGTCTGTTGAGTAAAAAGTAAAGAGTTAAGTTGAAATTCCTTTTCTTCAAGAGTATATGGGGACTAAGTATCCCCCAACGAAAAGTAAAAAAATGTTTTCACATTTAAACAAGCAGAAAAACTTTTATTTCCAAGAAAACTTTTCAAAGCTAAGTTTGAACACTAATCTCAAATTATAGAATCGGGATGTTTTAAAATCATAAGAGTCAGTATATATTTTTGGGAGTAGTATTGAGCACCGATGTTGGGATGAGAGTTCATATTTACTCAAGTCTCTATGTAAACCATGTAGCCAACATGGGTAGAAGAGGGTTATAATTTTTAGATGAACCCTTTTAATAGTATACTAGTGGATCCATTAGGCGGTTCAAGTCCTATACTTTGAGAAGGTTAGGATGGTTGGGCAGCGTGGGCCGAGAAATTATGTATCATCATTATAGCTCTTAAGTGATGGTTGTCGGTTAGACAAGCTCACATAGAAGTATTGTATTTTATAAACATAAACTATTTGTATTTTTACATACATCTCAGATGCTATTTATATACTTGTATACATTCAGAGTTTACGACATTTTCCAGTCAACTTTTCTTTATATTTCATTTACTCTTAAACTACATATATTGAATAAGAGTTAGTAAATCATGAGTTGAACAAAGCCAAGGTACGTGTTCTTTCTTACTCCTTTTCAAGATTAAGTGTCGTTTAGCATTCCAACTCGCATGCTCATACATCAATGTATTGATGCCACTTGGCTTGCATCGTATCATGATGCAGACGCAGGTAATGAGAATCGACATCCAGAGCAATGTTGATCCAGCTGAGCACCCAGAGTCAGTTGGTGAGCCTTCTTGCATTTCGGAGAATCCATTTTCATTTCCTTCTAGTTTAGTTCATTAGGATGTTGTGGGGTTTGTACCAACATTCATCTCAATCAATATAGAGGCTTCATAAACAGTTAGTAGTTCAAAGTCCATTTTCATTCTTATGTTAGAGACTTGGATAGCCATTTTGGCTATGTTGAAAACCTTTAAAGACATTCCCACTTATTTTGTTTGCTCGAGGCCAGCAATGGTCACCGAGTGTCAGTCTCTCCAAGGGTGTAGGATGGGCGTGACAACATCATTTTCGTATCTTATGGCAAACATCATGGTCGATATGAGAAATTACATTATGTTTACCTTTATCGTCTATTTGACGTATTTTCCCTAATCATATTACAAGTTACATATTTGAAGAGACTAACATTTTATATACGTGATCATCCCTCTCGGCTATGATTATCGTGCTTACATCTATCGCAACGAAGGCCCTATCAATTCTTCCACTCATATTGCTGCTATTTATCTGAACTTGCTCAAAGTTGGAATCGCTATGTCGTGCTCTACTCGCTACTCTTATCTTATCCATTCAGAACGAGATCGTGCCCTTTGGAAAATCTTACCGCTTTTTCAAATTTTAGGAGCCTTGTCTGTTTCTAAATCCAGAACTATACACGACCAGATTCTCGTATAATCATAGATATATAGGCGTCTTAATACCAAAGTCTTGGTCATACCTTTTTCAACTCTACATCGTTTCAATTGATCCCTCTGACGTCTCTCGTCGGGCGGACAAAATCGGATACTAATCAACGTTGGTTGCCCGACAATTAATCCTTCAATCTCAAGCAAACAAAGGGCAGTTGTTGACACCCAATTTTGATCGACCTTTAACCCTTTTTAGGAATGCTATTCGATTAAATACGTTCTTAAAATATATTTCTATGTTTAGAATTTTTGTCGATTTTATATAAAAGTATATATTTTAGTGTGTTTACTTTATGAAATTACTATAAATATTAGTAAAATATTTTGAAAAATTATTAATAAATTTTGAAATAATTATTTTATTCAAACGTTTTGAAATTTAAATGGTTTTATTAATATAAATTTTTTTATAATATTTGTAGTATTTTAATTGGATAGCATTTTTTTAAATTTCTCTTAAATTATTTTTAAAATAGCCCATCTCATTCCAATTTATTTTAATTTTAGCGATCCAATTTCAATTTTATTTCAATTATAGTCAGCCTTTCATTTAGATTCTAGCCAATTTTATTACAATGTTGACCATTTCCATCCTCAATCCAATCTGATGTGAAGATTTAATCTTTGAATCTCAGCCGTTCATCCCTTAATGTAAATCCTAGATCGAATCCTAACCGCTCATCTTAACTAATTCAATGGTCCAGATTAAATCTACCTATTTTAAATAAAAAGACCCCAATTCTAATTCTTATTCTCCATCCTTTCTCTCCTCTCTCTCTCTAGACGCCGTAATATCTCTCTCCCATCTCCAGTCTCGTCCTCGCTCCGGCGAATACCATAGCAGCTGGCGACGCTCTCTTTCCCCTCGCCTCTTCTCCTCCCTCCTCCCTTCTCTCTTTTCTCTGCCATGACAGCAGCGCCAGGCAAGGCCACTAGCAAAGGCAAACGACGACAACATCAGCGACCGACAAGAGCTCGGGCTGAAGCAGCAACAGTAGCCGCCGGAAACAGCAGCGCCACTGGTTGCCTGCTTCTCCAGCGTAGACAACAAAAGCAAACGCTAGCAAGCGATGACCCTAGCGCCTCCATCTGTTCTTTTTCTTTTCCAGCAGTTCCGGCGATAACCAACAACAGTTGCAATGGCGAGTAACAACAAGATCTGCTCGTCCCTTACTTTTCTCCGCCCAGTTTAAATCAAACATCAGCTGCTGCTCTGGTCACCAGTGGTATGGAATTCGAGCTTATTATTTGTTAGAAGGCGAATCCGTAGAGATCCGACCCGGTTTTTTCTTTTCAATTAATTATTATTCTTAATTGTTGGTTCTCGATATGCTCTAGATTTCTAAATGGAGGTATTTTCTATGCATATTTACTTTAGATGAGATTAACATATGCTATTAATTTCATTGTAGAAGAAATTATAATTGGTTATTTTCTGATCTCAAGCATTTGCTGTAATTTGCTCATGTTTGAATGTTTTTATATCTATATTATCGGTTTCTTTGTATTTTGTTGATCTATAGAAGGAGCTATAACTAGTATATTCTTGATTTGGGATTGCTGACCCTTTTTTTAATTGATTATATTCCCCTTAATTAATATGATGCTAATTTTCCGCAACTTTTATTCCCGTTGTACTCAATAATTAGTTAATTGAGTGATGCTTATGGAATTGTT
Source organism: Solanum pennellii (assembly GCF_001406875.1). Taxonomy (NCBI): domain Eukaryota; kingdom Viridiplantae; phylum Streptophyta; class Magnoliopsida; order Solanales; family Solanaceae; genus Solanum; species Solanum pennellii. The sequence continues at coordinate 18,000,611 of NC_028647.1, forward strand.
CTTAGTATGGTAATATTCTTAAGTTATCTTACCTTAAATTGATGTAATGTGCTAATTTGGTGCGATTCTCTTGCTGGACTACTTGACTAATGTTAATCTTACCATGTATATATATTTCATATCAATTTGTGATTTATTATATTTTGTTAAAATATTTCAATATACGAGAAAATCTGAATATGATTCCTCCTTCCTCAAATATTTATGTCTATTTGTTTGACTAAACCAATAAACCAATTTACTGTCTACAATTGTTCTTTCCTTGCTTGTTTTACATGATGTATAATGGAACTGATTTTGTTTACTTTAATTAAAAATTGGATTGATTGCTTACTTGTCTTTATTTGGTAAGAATAATATTCATTTGACTCTTCTTTATTTAATAAAAAATAATATTACTCTTCATAATTTTATTTTTGTCCTATTAGATTTCTTACTTGTTTATATGTGATAAAAAAATAATTTAAAATAAATCTGATTTGACTATTTTTTATTTAAAGAAAAAATAATATTTAATGAATCCCTTTCCTTATTTGCGCGGCTTTTAGAAACTATATAAAGATACCCCTCTTTTCATTATTCACCATCGATTCTACTCATAAAATACTCTCACTTGAACACTAAAATATAATACTCTCTCCTCTCAAAAAGAAGATTTTTGGAAAAAGTTTGAGCATTCTTTCTTGCTGTATTGCTGTTATGTATTAAAAGCCTTACGAATTACTTCATTGCTGGCTAGTTCCTTCTACTAGTTTAATTTTTTCATTGTTCGTATTACATGTATGCTTGTGATAAATAAAGGAGAGCATCCGGGTTCGTGATAAGTGTTGGAGTTTTAAGAGTCGCCGTGAGAAGGGATGCTTAGATAGAGCATTTATTTAATTTATTTCAATGTTTGTATTTTTAATTAACTGTTCGTTTGTAATAATATTGTAGTAACTCGCTAACTCTAAAACTCTATATATGAAATATATTTTGGGGATTGTATAAGGGGGAGGGGGCTTTACGTGCTACTTGTTACTTTATCGTGATTTACTTGGATTAGAAATCATGCCTATATGTGTTATGCAATATTTTGACTTTTCGATCACCTAGAAATCATGTTTATAGGTATTATAATATAACCAATTTTCAGCATGTGTTATAATTTTGTTTAATAACTTTAAACTTGTGAATGAGTTTCGAACTAATTAGATTTTAATTACTTTTGCATTATCAGATTCTAATAATTTTAGTAGGTTAATTGGTTAGATGTTAATAATTATTTGTATGTCAATAATATTTCAGCATGCTATATCACGTAGAAATCATGCCTATAAGGATTAAAAATATTTATATCTCATTTCGAGTTAGAAAATCATGCCTATAGGTGTTGTTCCAATGTTTTGATTTTTCAAACACATAGAAATCCTGTTTATAGGCTTTGAAATAATTTTCAGCATATTAATAATTGAAATAAAATTTGTTGTGCATATTTTCTGCCACTTTTAAATAAATAAATGAGAAAAGACATAAAAAGACCATCGAAGTTGTCCCATATTTGCATAAAGACACCTAAACTTTTCAAGTGTCCTATCACACCACTAAACAAGTATATATCGTTGTAAATTGACCATTTTTAGTCATTCCATCTTCTTTTTATTGCGCGTGTTGCTCACGTAGAGAACCCGACCCGACCCTTTCTTTGAAGAAAATTCGTGAACTCTGTCCTTTCATTTCGTTTCTCAACTTTTCCTTTTCCCTAAAAAATCAAACGAAATACACTGTGTTTTTGTTGTTGACGATAGTGTTGTTGTTTACATTCTCGTTGTTCATCATTGTCCATCGTTGTTGACGATAGTGTTGTTGTTGACATTCTCGTTGTGAAGATTCTTGGAGATTGAAGGTCTAATAGGTTAGGGTTCTAAAATCTGCACTTTTTTTACTATTATTCTGATCTTATGGATTATTATAGTGTAGAATTGTTAGAATCGACCTCCTACAGTTGCCATTGTTAGGATATNACGATTATTCTGATTTTATGGATTATTATAGTGTAGAATTGTTAGAATCGACCTCCTACAGTTGCCATTGTTAGGATANATAGTTGCCATTGTTAGGATAGTTGTGAGTATGTTGGGTAATCGACTTAGTTAGTGTAGGGTATTGTGTTATTGACTTAATGCAACTGTTAGTGATTAGGGTTTTGTGATTGTGTTTTAGGTTAGGGTTAGATGTTATCCACTTAGTTCGAATGTTATTATTTGTCTCTTATTCATTTGTAGACTTCAATTTGTACAATAACAACTGCTTATGTTAGTGTTTTTGTTCTGTTAGTACTGTTAAAGCTTAATGTTAGTGCTTTATTCTACTTTTGTTAGTTAGTGTTTCTGTTGTTGTTGTTTGTTAGTGATTATGTTTGTTGTGTACAACTTGTTAGAGTTAGTTATTGAAATGTGTGTTTAAATTTTGTTTGTTGTTGTTACATGATTTTTCAGGATGGCTTTTACTCTTATAACTTTAAGATAGTATCATGGGGGGGAAATAGATTTTGGTCCACCACCTAAATATATTGGGGGGCATGTGACAGAATTCTTAGATGTAGATGTTGATAGGATGTCTTATTTTGAGTTGAGGGACTACATAAAGGAACTAGGATATACAATAGATTGTGATTTTTTCATCAAGTGGGATGGGTTATTGGTCCTTGTTGATAATGATAAGGTTATATTTGACCTTTTCAATATGGTGAATGATGGGGATACAGTGAAGGTGTATGTTTTTCATGGGGTTAGTGAAGCTAATCAGGCCCCACTTGAATTGGAGTTTGTCCCCCATGTGACTGAAAGTGGGGTAGGTGAGGAATCTTTTAATGAGACTTCTAACCCTAATAATCAGCCTCCTACTTCTACTTTTCCTTCCAACCCTACAACTGGTCCTTCTGAAACTTCCAACACTCCATTTGAATTTCAGTCTTCTACTGTGCCTCCACCATCTCCTTCTATTGTGCCTCCTCCTATTACAAAAACTTGGAACCAATCCATTATGTGGCTAGCTGTTATAGCAAGGAAACCTACCTCAACACATATGCCCATTTTATTCAGCCAATGAATAACATGAAAATGTTGTCAACCTCAAATATTCCAATTGTAAAGCCACCAAAGATCAGAAAGTTGCCTGGAAGACCAGTTAAGGTTAGAAGAAAGGAAGCAGATGAAAGCAGAAAAACTGGAAAGTTGAGCAAAAGAGGTGCTGTAATGACTTGTAGCAAATGTGGCACACAAGGACACAATAAAAGAGGATGTCCTACAAGAAACCAAGCTGATCCAAGTCAATCAACTGAACCAGTTTCTCAGGCAAGAAGTACTGGTCCAAGTCAGTCATCTGAACCATCTTCTCATACACAGGTACTTTTATTTGTTACTCTCAAATGTATGTTATATGTTGATGTATATATATTGATATATTAATATACAGGCTACTGAAAGTGGTAGAGGAAAAGGCACAGGAAGAGCAACAAGAGGAAGAGCAACAAGAGGAAGAGCAAGTGGCAGAGGTGTTCCAGCTCAATCACATGAAAATGTTACAAACACAGAGGTAATATATCTAATTATTATATCATTGTTAGATAATATAGATATGCTTTAATATTTGATTTCAAAGTACAGACTGTAAATGGTAGAGGTAGAGGTAGAGGTACAGGTAGAGGAGCAGGATCAGGAAGAGAAATGGCTCAAGAAAGAAATGTGAATGAAGGACTAAGTAGAGGAAGAGGAATGACTCAACATAGTCAAACTAGTTCAGAAGCAAACTACAGTAGAGGAGGCCTAGGAAGAGGGAAGAGACCAGTAGAACATGAAGACACTAGTGGAGGACAAACAAGACCTTTTAAAAGGCCAAGAATGGTAGGTGTTGGCATATACCAAGCTAAAGATGGATTTACAACTCTCAATGTAAGCTTACAACTATCAATGCAAGTTTACAATTGTGATTGCAAACCTCAATGTAATTGTCTAATATTTGACTGTGTATTTATTTGACTAAGCAGCCTGGATTGCCAAGTAGAAGAGTCATCAATACTGGTACAAAAGTTACAAAGAGGGCTGATGTTGTCACTGGTGATATTGGCTACACACCAGTACGTGGATTCAAATGGAAGGGGAAGACAACTATTACAAGTAGCAACCTGGAAAGAATGAGGGCTGAAAAGGTTATCCAAACTAGGTCTGTAGCTGCTGCTAATGCTGCTAATAGCCAAGGCCAAACAACTTCAAGTAGAAAAACTTCTGTGCCATGGAAGTAGGGCATTTTGATGTTGTCTTGTTCATTTTGACAAACAAAATTTAACTAAGCATATATTTGTGTTGTTTTTTATTGGAAACAAACTCAATTTTGGGTGTAACCAAACAAACTTGAATGGTTGGAATCAAACTCGATTATGAAGTCTTCTTTTTTGTCAGTTTTGTTATTGCCTTTTTAATTGTAATTGACATATTTGTGAAGCTTCTCAAATGGTTGCCACGATAATATAGATTAGAGAACCAAATACATTAACTAATTGTTCAAATCATAACAATTTCGACAACAAAGAACAACAATAACTTGAACATTCAACAATCTTTCAAGTTACACACACCTACAACTAGCAAGATCAAGACAATTAGCTTCTAGGTACACACACCTACAATTTCAAAAATTTGAAAGTAACTAAACATGTCTATGGCAATTTTGGTTGCACACACCTACAACTTCCATCCTTCACATTCTTGGTTAGACTTAAACATAGAAAACACACAATAATGATCAAGACGATTAGCTTCAAGTTACAACATTTGCCCTTCTTTTTCTCCTTCATCATGACTTGGTTACTTTCAACACGACTTTCATAAGATGTCAATATTTCTTCCAACTCCTTAATTCTCTTTGCTAATCTCGGAATAACATACTTGGATCTTATATCAACTTCTTCTCGATCCCTCCATCTAAAGAAGTTGCACGCATCCTCCTAAAATACGCAAAACACAAATTAAAGAAAAATACATAAACAAAAGATCTCCATAAAAAAATTAGTAAACATACACGATAGCGTGGACAAGACCAAAATCTTCGAGCTGGGTTATGCTCCGACCATGAAGTTTGCATTGATAGTAAGTCACCATGTTTGCATCGCAGTTTCACTCGCAACATCGGATCATTCTCATCATTACAAACACGATTCAACATTGCATTTGACATTTTCAATCAAAAACTAACCACAAAATTGAGAAGAAATTCAACCATAAAAAAACTTCAAATTAACGTTTATACTGGAAATTAAAAGAGAAAAGACGAATTCCTACCTTATTTTCTTGAGGAAGATGAAGAAGTCGTCAAAAAGAGAGCACCAATATTGTTCCATGGAAATCAAATTGTTAGGGCTACCAACGGCCATTTTTTGAGTTTAAATTGGGGAAGAAACAAAAATTGATTAAATAATTAATATTAAAGAAAGAAAATGACATGTGGCTGTTTTTAAGTGGTAAATAAAAAGGAAAAATGACCCATCACGCGCCTAACGTGCGTGTAAACAACCCGGATGAGTTAATGGGTAAAAATGGTCAATTTACAACGATATATACTTGTTTAGTGGTGTGATAGGACACTTCAAAAGTTTAGGTGTCTTTATGCAAATATGGGACAACTTCGATGGTCTCTTTATGTCTTTTCTCTAAATAAATTAGCTAATATTGCTGCAACTAATGACTGGATTTGCCACTTAAAGTAATTTATGCACTAATAATACAATATGCTATTGTTCTTTAAAATAAAATAAAAAAAAAATAATTTTCTGCACTAATCAGTTAGTGGCATCCATGTTCTGCCCGTTTTTTAATAAAGTCTTATGACATGATTGTTTTATTTTGTCAAAGTCATCGTTCAATCATTCTTTCAAACTTTATTAGAAATCATACCTAGCAATGTTTTTCAGTTGATATGCATCTAGCTCTACTTTCCAGTATCAACAACATGCATCACATCAAACATCTTTTAAATTCCTCAATGAAGTTCTATGGATCCTTAGTAGTGCTTAAACTAGTGAAACTTGGAGAGTTCATCCTCAAGAACTCACGAATCCTTGAAGTGTAAGCCTCTTCTTGTCGAGCTCCTCTTTGCTGACCAACTTGGTTGGTCACAGTTTGGATCAACATCCGGATTGCCTCACGGAAATCAGCATTGGTGACTTCTCCTTGAGATTGCACGTTAGGTCCATTAGGTACCCCCCTTGCTTTTGTGGTTCAACAATTCTCCTCGGTGGACAACCTCTGAATGCTCTTCGTGGAGGCATGATTATCTTAAACACGTGCAAGCACGAGTAAGAGAAAAACTTTTTAGAGATAAACTCTAACGCACGAATATGAAAGAAGTGAGGAATTTCCTAAATATTGCAGCCTCTTAATTATAGATATGGCGCGCTTCACATCGATAACTAGGACTTTATTAGCACGACTTCATATACTCCTTAGGACTCTTGAACTCTGTGCTCTGATATCAAGTTTGTTACGCCACGAGCCTACACCCAGGGCAAGACTGAAACGCGATGACCATTGTTGGCCCCCAGCAAACCCTTGGCCTGACTTACTTACTTAGCAAAAGACAATATTCATATCTATCCAATCGATGAAGTTAACTAAACTGAAAAGGTATAATAACTAATAATGTTTTAAAGATTAAACATTCAAGTTAGCAAAAAGTGGCAACCCAAATTTTAACAATAAGATAATGAAAAGACTCAAAGGACTTACATTTGACTATCTATGAAACCTCTAAACAACTAAGATGGATGTTGGAACAAAACCTACAACATCCTAATAACTAAAATAGAAAACAAGTAGAAGAGTCTTCCAGAATGCAAGAAGGCTCACGAACATACTATGAATACTCAAGTTGGATCAACGATGCGCTGGATGCCGACCCTTATTACCTGCGTCTGCATCACAAGATGATGCAAGCCAACTAGCATCATTAAATTGAATGTACGAGTATACGAGTTGGAATGATAAACAAAAATTATCTTGAAATGAATATGGAGGAAACACTTACCTTGTCTCTTTTCAACTTATGAATAACAAACCTCAATATAAACTAATAAGACACATGCAATATAGATAAATCTTTCATAACACTAGAAAACAACTTAGTTAATTTAAGAAAATGCAATAAAAAATTCATCTTTACTCATATAATGAAGTAACATAGTTTTTGTGGGAAATTCTCTAGCCGACAACCACCACTATGAGCTTGGCTTACGTGGTGATATAATGTCTTGCCTACGCTGCCAGAACTGTCCTATACTTTGACGTCGTATTGAACTACTTAACTTAGTGATTTCACTAGCTTAACTTAAGTGATCATCTAAAAAATATGATCCTTTAATACTCATGATGACTACATGGTTTATGGACACTTGAGTTAATAAGAACTCGCATCCTCATATCGGTGCTCAAGACTACTCCCAAAAATATATTAAGCTCATGTGGTTTTAAAACAACTTCTTTCTTTGGTTTGAGATAATTACTCAAATCTTATCTCAAAGGATCTCTTAGAATCGATGTTCCCATTTTTGGTCAAATGTAAAAACATTTATAAACTCTTAGGGAATACTTAGTTCCGTTATAACTTTTTGAGAAATGAACTCAACTCTTCACTCTTTACTTAACTTGAAACTTTAGTCTTGAAAACAAAGTTAAGACATTGCTAAAGACTCTTGAAACCTTTTAAGAGCTTTGCTTTGACTTGCTTCTTAACTTCTGGACTTGACTCTTAACTTCTTTGACTTTGATCTTAACTGCTTTTGACTTTATTGTTAACTAATTCTTGAATTTGAAGTTGTGGATTCAAGGTTGTAGTTCATGTTTCTGGATGATATCTATATGTTTGGAAGTCATTTAGAGTAGTTAGAATCATTAGGAAGTGCTAATACACTTTCGAAAGGCTTAAACGAACCGAATGATGAAAACTGGGTGAAAAACGTCGATCCGCGCGCAGCTGGGGCGCGCCGCGCCAACCCTTAAGTTCAGAGGCACCATTTGGGAGCACTGCAGGCGCGCTGCCCCAAGACCTTCGGCACATATGGGACAAGCCGCGCCTGCCCCCCCTCCCCCCGGGTATGCCTAACAAATTTTTCCTTTTGTGTTCTAACCTTAAATCACTTTAGTTTGATTCCTTTTTTCAAATTCACTTACATTTGTACCCACATCATATACACAAGGATCTAACAAAATGGAATCAAGAAACAACACTTTTACATCAAGGAACTCCTAAATCTCAACTCATGTTCAAGAAAGAAAGCAATTCAAGAACAACAAACAAAAACATTCGATTTCCAATCTTTTTAGAACTATTTTAAGATGATTGAAACATGTTTGACACATGGGTGAACAAACCCAATGTTATGAGATCCACACTCAAAGCTCAAATGTTTCTTGGTGATTTCTTGATTTCTCTTCTCCTTTCTCATTTTTTCTCGTTTCTCCAAGCCCTAGATTAAATTCTAACTTTTTTAAACTGATCAAAAATCTTGTTTTACCCCAAATTAATTCCTAAAAATGAATAACATAATTAGATAAGTAAAAGACTAATTTACCCTTCCAAAATCCGGATTAGGCTTTCCTTATTTAGGTAGCCCAACTTCCGGAAGACATAACTCACTCATACAAACTTGGAATCGCGAAAACTTGGTGGCATTGGAAAGATAGTTCCAAGAGATTTCCATCCCTATCTGAAACTACACTTAACTCTACCCGATCTAGGATTCATAATTATTTGAAGTTTACCGAAAACTCACGTTTAACTTAAAAAAATTTCCAGATTTCCTTATACTCAAAAGTAACTTTTTCCAGATTATAAACATACTTCTAGTCTCTTTTTAGTTGCAAGATGCTACAACCATTTTCTTAAGGGTGTATAAGGAGTAGTTAACTGTCTGATAATACCCTTTTTAGTACATAATTCTTCAAATTATTTTGACAAATATTCACGTCCTCGATCATTTCTTAAAACCTTTGTTCTTTTATCTAATTGATTTTCAACTTCATTCATATATCTTTTAGAACACTCAAGTGCTTTAGATTTATGAGATATCAAATAGACATAATCAAAGCGTGTGAAATCACCAATATATATGCATCACCAAACCTTGCCCTCACATTCATCGGACCACAAATATTAGAATGAATTAGTTGAAGTGGGAACTCAACTCTTTTAGCCTTCCCAAATGGTTTACATGTAATCTTTCCACCAAGACAATTTTCACAAGTTGGCATATCAATTTTAGAGAAAGGACTTAAATGCCCTTCTTTTGTCAACCTATACATTTTATCTTGCCCTATGTGACCTAATCTTGCAAGTCATGTAATAACATCAATATCATCATTACTAGAATTACATGTCATTATACAACGGTCAATATAATAGTCATAAGTTGAAGGATTACAATCTAAAACGACAAAACGATCATAATGAAGTCCAAACAATATAAAATATTACCTAGAGTTATTCTAATACCATTGCGAATAAAAAAATAAATCAAAACCAACATCTAGAAGAAAAGATATAGATACTAAGTGTCATCGAATCTCTGGAGTATATAGGACGTCATGCAATATCAAAGATCGGCCACCATGCCAGTCCACTTTGCAAGTGCCTATTCCTCTAACTTCAAGCCTAGCATTTTTCCTACATCGATCCACCTGTATCTTAGTGAAAATTGGTGAAACTCAACCAACGCTTCTCGATCTCAACTCACATGGTCAGTGGATCCTGACTCTAGAATCCACATACGATAAGATTCAGTCAGTACAAAAGTGTTTGAAACATATGGAGCACTTAGATATGCATTTAGAAATGCTTCCTTTTGGACTCGATACATTCACAAGTTGAATGCCCCAATTCTTGGTAATTGTAGTAGTTCACTTTACTCTTGTCTCTCTTCTTGAAAAAAAAACGTTTTCCTTTCTTGGAGTTTGGTTTCTTCTTTTTCTTAGAGGGTCCTTCTCTTGTCTCTTTGTCTTTCCCATTTCTTTTCTAATTTTTCTTGCGCTTGAAGCCTGAAGATTTTGTACCACCTGAATCTACCACAAAGGCATTAGAAGCAGCTTTAGCAGCACCAAGACACTCATCTTCAAGTTGAACATGATGCACAACATGGGAAAATTTATTATGCTATCATTACGAGTCAAGTTAACCTTCAAATGTTCCCAATTATCGGGAAGATACCGAATTACTGTCTGAACTTGTTACACATCGGAAAGAACATGGACAACACTATTGAGTTGAGTTATTATGTTTGACATCACCCTAAGGTGCTGTTTGATATTCTGATCATGACACTTTTTTTAAGTGTCAAATTGGATAGTCAACTGTTGGAGGCGGGTTGCAGACGTACTCCCATACGTTCCTCATAGATGTGCCCTATGTATGAGGTCATCAACTATAGAATTAACTATTATTCCACGTGCAGTGGAGTTATCGTTTTTCCAAGCCTTGTAAGCTTCAAGATCCCTTATGTGTTGTGCAATATAACTCTCTTCTGGTTGATTCAAAACATGGTTTATACCTTCTAGAGCATTTTGCTCTTCCAATATATACCATATTTTACGACTTCATATGTCGTAATTATCACCGTTAAATTTTTCACCATTGTTTAAGTCAACAATGATACTTTTTGATGTCATGTCTGTTATGAGATGTAATCGAGCAATAAGTTTTATCAATTATGCATGTGACATACACATTCAAGCATATCAATTCTAATAAAGGTCTCATATCAAATGTAAAATCGAAATGACATGTAAGCGTCCAATCATCTTCTACAAACTAAACATTTAACCAAAATATGAAACTAACTTCCTAATGTGTATACTAACATATTGAAGACTTTTAATAACAAGGATTTTTAAGTCTAAAAACATAAATTGAGAAAAAAATAAACTACATAGTTCATATATTGAAAAGTAAGTAAGCAATTACAAATTACTAATCTTTTAAAGACTAAAATCCTCCCACAAGTCTTCAAGTCAACAAATATACACCCTCAAAGGATGACTAGGCCAAATGTCATGATAAATATCAGTTAATCTACTACCCCAAGGTTCACAGAGAGTGTCGGTTACATAACTTAAGACTCTCCAATATGAAATTTCCTTATAATCAGCGAGTTTAGCCCATTTTATTTCAAAAAAGGTGAATAAAATCACATGTTGAAATATTAGGGGACATATTCAATGACTCAAACTCTTCAAAGAAAAATTCCTTTTCCCTTTGAATCGTTTTTGGTTCCTTGACAGATTTTGTGTCACCCTTGGGACATCAATTTGTATGATTTCATGCCCTCGAAAATATGTCTTACGACGAATTAATTTTCTACCTTGCCCCTTTGATCGTCTTTGAGAACTTTCATATGGAATAATTTGAGTATGTTTCCGTTCAGCCATATTTGAAATGAGAATAAAAAATGAAAATATGGTTAAATACCATTTAATGTGATAACGTATGTCACAAATTTCTCGTAGGAGACAAGGAACCGTTTAAAATTTTTAAGGACTAAACAAATTTATTAAGATCAATTTATATTAAATGTATTCAAATCGTAACCAAGTGATGACTATAGGTCAATATCAAATCAATACTTCAATAGAAAATATAAGTACTAATATTATAATTTAATTTCACTCCCAAAAAAGTTATACCAATTGACTTATTTTTCACACGTTACTTTTTTCCATTAAAAATTAAGAGAAAATACATAAAAATCCCCCTAAACTTGACAAAAAAATTTACTTTAGTGCATAAACTACACGTGCGTTTAAAGACCCCTCATCATCTTCGAAGTGACATTTTTCACCCTGAGACTATAATATCACTCTCACCCGCCATATCATAACCACGTAAGCACCACATAATAACCATCTAGGTATCACATCGTTAATTTTTAGTTTTTTGTTACTCATTCACTATTTTTTACTAAACACTTTTTAAGATTAATTATATCAATTAATTAATTTATAAAGGCATAACCCATCCCCTCTCTTTCTTCTTCCTTGTTGTTCACCATTTCAACCTTCAATACTTCCTTTTCTTCTTCTTCACTATTCAACAATTTTGTTAAATAATTAGAATGAAAAAATTCACTATAATATTCACACTATCTTCTTCAAACCCACCCCACGAATTTACCCTCGTGGAGAATGAATTTTTTTTGAAAGCCAAGTTTTTCTTGACAACTCAAATAAGAAATGAAGATTGCATAAGAAAGTTGATAAAAAAAAATATAAATTCTATGAGAAATATTTGAATAGATCTAAAAATCAATATGGGTCACTCAAAATTCAAGAAAGTTTACATTTACGAAATCGACACTAATAAATAGAGCGAAATCAACATTAATAAAATGATTTTGGTATTGAATTTTACGGATTAGTAAAGGACTAGTAAAATGAAAATAATTTTTTTTGAAGTGGGAGGAAGATGGAGGAGGAGGTTATTTCAATGGAGAAAAAGGTGTATTAAGGAAGACAACAAAATGAAAAGAAAAAAATTAGAGAAATTAAAAGAGGGACCCACTAATTCTATATACCTCTAAACAAAAAAATTTACTTATTTTTAAAGAGATAACATATCAAGAAAATCTATTTAAAATATTAATTATATATTGATAAATAATAAAAGATCATGTGTAAGACTTTAAAAAGATTAAAAAAAATTTTCACGCGTTTTAAGGAGAGTACACTCACTCTCCCTGTCACGTCATCCTTAAGGGGTGTTTGAATCACTTGAAAAATGTTAAGGACAATATTTAACCGCCCGTGTAGTTTCAGGATTAAAGTAAGTTTTGTTGCCAAATTTAGGGGTTTTTAAGTATTTTCCCATAAGAAAATCATTGTTATAGTACATTATCTCATAAGAAATAGTGAATTAAATAGTAGGGAAGTGCTAAATGGCCAGCAAAATATGGCTAGAATTTAACCAGAATAGTGAAAAAGTCTGGTATAGTCTTTTCCCTCTAAAATAAAATTAACCTTTTGATATTTTCTAAAAATACTTATTATTTTGATAAGATGAATAATCTGGGTCCCATGCCTTATTCCTTCTTCAATTCTTTTTTTTTTCTCATTTTACTTCGCCTTGCCTTTTTTTTTTTTTGAAAAAGCTACCTAACTGCATATATATCATTACCATATATACTATATATACCTCTAGTTTGATATAATTTCACATACTATCACTTTTAATATTTATACCATATATTTCAAAGATTTTGATTAGATACACAAATTTCTTAAATATGGTATTGTATAATTATCTTAAATTTGAACTCCTTAAATAATGGTTCATTAACAAGTTAAAATATTTTCAGCTCACATCCGTCGTTTGCCCTCACCCCCACATCCACCAATCCTCTTTCTTCCTTCATCTGCTCAAATCATGTTTGCATGTTCAAATCAACATTATACATATAGGTTTGTTTCTATTATTTTATTATTCTCATGTATCTTATCTTATTTAAAATTCATAATGTTCAGAAGTTCAATTTTAAAAAGTTTTATATATTAGTGTTTATAGTTTTTCATTTAATTTGTTGTTTGTCAAACGCTTTACTGATTGACCATTCCCAAACTCAATATAATTCTTGTTAAGTATACTATACATTAACAATATTACAATCACATGACATACATATATTGCTTTGCGGATGGATCTTTGATTAAGTACAAAGATATTCAACATCTTTTCTTTTTGTCTCCTTTAGCTTTTTCAAGAACTACGGGAGCCACAAGAATACTAATTACCATTTCCTTAGCCTTCTAGACCATTATTTATAGTTGTTTTTCGAGTAGATGAACATTTGTGAAGAGTTTGAAGAAAGTCAGAAGGATTATGTATCTCAAAGGTAAGAATGCCAAAACTAGTGTGGAGACCCTAAAATACACCCACTAACTTCTCGATTGCTTGTGCGGAAGATGGTCAAAAGTAAATCGTGAAATTTGAGAAGAACAATGTTTCCATGTTGAATTGGTTCTCTCGCTTGAGATATTACATCAAACAACCATCAAGTGCAATAATGTTGGTTGTATATCAAGTATACGTAGATCTACATAAGAGTTCATGCACACGAATCAAAATTATATGTATTTATGAGAAAAAATATTACATATTTGGATACACATAATTATATGCATATGCTTACTTTGTATCTGAGATACACATTTTTGAATATAATGTATGAAATTAATACTTGATACACCGCATTAATACGAGATACATATTTTTGAACATCATGTATGAAATTAATACTTGATATATCAAATTAATACTAGATACGCACAAAAGATTCATAGATTTGAAATTAGATCATATAAATAGATACATGAAAGTAATACTATTCAAATATAACGAATATACGAAATTAATGCTATATACTTCTATGATACATATGAATGTACTTGTAAGATACTTGTGTATCTAACTGCATAGTTTGTTGGATACAAAATGAAATTATATGACCAAGATGTATATGTTTTTGTCTTTTATTAATAATATTATTATTAATGAATTTGTTATTTCAAAGAATAATAAAATGAAATTAATTAAACATAGGTACACTCCTTCACTTCCGCCTCATATTAAGAGATTTGATTAATTTAAATTTCTAGAATCAATTGTCCATATTCTGAAATCCCCACTTAATCCTCTAATTAAGGAAATCAGTTACAAATTATTAATTTTAAAAAATAAAATAAGTATCTTAGTTTTAAAATTCAGTAGAACACATATCACGCGTATACAAACTCATGTATCCTAAGCATGAAATATGATAGAAGAAGTAATATTTCAAAATATTGCGAATCTTAATAATTATGACCTAAACTAGTGGGATTTATGTAGTTTGCATTTTTTTCGATCTTTTTATAGAAAAATTAGAATATGGTGACAATAAATAAATTATATTTAAGCATTTAAATTGGTTGAATTCATCCTATGAAATGAACTAAAAAAAGTATTTATTTTATATATCGATTGGAACTTCATCATTGTAAATTTCTTTTAAGAGCACAAAAGAAAATCATAATTTATTTGATTTAATGTCAAGTTCTCTATGTATATATAATTAATACATTAATAATTTTTTGTAATATGACTCAATTTTAAACACACTCTATATTTCAAATTTAAACATATATACTTTTATGTACTATAAGAAATATACACTTACACCTCCAATTAAGTTTATCTATAACTAATTATATTAAAATATAATTATTAAATAATAAACTAGAACTATAAAAATAATGTTTTTGTGAAGTTATTCTCACAAAATTTATTAGGGTCGATACTTATAAGTAATACAAATTTTATGATTTCTATAATGTTTTAATATTTATCATATATAAAGTGTTTTGAGTTTTGCCTGACTTTATGGCGATATTTTCAAATTATAGTTACAAAATTATTTAAATATGTATTTTAAATTCATTTAAACGCACATTTTCATAAACTTACTTAGTTAGAACTCATATTAATAATAATAAATACATAATAGTTCACCTATTATCAAGTCAACATAATATAAGAGTGCAAAACTATCACTTATTCGATATGATTGTTGTTAAATAGAATCGACATTGATGAACTGTATTATTTTTATAATATTTTGATATCTACCACCTTCAAAATAAATAACCTAAATTTTTTTAAACATAATAATTAATAACATTATATATTTAGATGTCATATTAATAACAAATACGAGTAATGATCTATAAGTTATCAAAATTGATGTCATATAATGCGGGTACGAGACTATAATTAACATTAACATGTTACTTTCGGTGATTCTCAACAGTATACAGAACTTTAGTAAATTAAATATGGATTCTTATATTTACGATTGAATGATAATGATTAATACAGTCCTTCATTAATTAATTAACTGTTCATACATCGTTTGTACTTTGCTTTTAGAAAAATAATAATATAATTTTCGAGATTAGATATTTTAAATAACTATTAATGATAATTCATTTTTCGTAGTGATGTCTTGATTTAAGAAAGTCATTTCTTATAATATAATTGTCTTAATATCAAGGTTGACTACTCTCTTTTTAATATAATACTGACAGTAATATAGAATAATCAAATAAGGTTCTAAATGTTTTTTATACTGCATTACTATACCACATTATTTACTTGATCTTCCTAATACTAGTAATATTGTGAATATTATGTTTGATTATTATTAGGAGAATTTTTTTTGATATACTCCTTAATTCTGTGATATAGAGATAATATATATTTTGTAAAGGAAAAGGTCACATACTTTTACTGTTGTTCCCATTTTATTTTCCGCTTTCATTCTTTAGTTTGAGAAACATGAGAAATAAAAAGAAATAGTGAACGAAATAAAAATGAATTTTAAAAAAAGTAAACTATAATTAATATTCTTTTGCCGGTTATATTGAATTTTATTTTGTGGATGTAAAAAAAGTTGATGCATCTATAATAGAGTTTGCAAGAAGATGAGTGAAAAATTAAATTTGATCATCAACATAGTAGATCAAAATTAATCATTGAATTAAAGTAGATAAAAAAAGGCAAAAATTCATTTATGAAAAGGATCAAACATAGCTTGAAATATTGCGACAAGGGTCAAATATACTTTTAATATTTTTATTTTTTAAAAACTTTATAATAAGTTTTTCACTTCCGTCAGTGGTGATCTTGTGTCACGACCCAAAACCGAGCCGCGACTGGCACCCACACTTACCCTCCTATGTGAGCGAACCAACCAATCTAAACCCTAACATTTCAATTTAATATCAACAGAAAGTAATGCGGAAGACTTAAACTCATTAATAAAAACCAATTCAATAACTTCTAAAATTCAACATCTATTATT
>NC_028647.1:18018938-18020350 GCF_001406875.1 Solanum pennellii
GACGGCCCGTCGCGCCTGCGACGGTCCGTCCTGCTGCTCCGTCACAGAGTTCAGAGACTCAATTCCACTAAAGGGTCTGTGACGGTCCGTCCTGCCATTCCATTACGAAGTTCAGAGAGTCGATTTCAATACCCAAATTTCAGAATTCTAAGTGTTTTGGAACGAGACCCCCTCGACGGCCCGTCGTGCCCATGACGGTCCGTCGTGGGTTCCGTCGACTCAGACAGTTTTTCCAGAAATAAAATCTGCTGCTTAAAACGACTAAACAGGTCGTTACATCTTGACTCTTTAAACATACCTCAAAATATTGCGAGAAGGGTCAAACATACCTTGTATTATTTTTATTTGATCAAAAAATAATTTAGAATCAACTTTTTTTCACTTTCGTCAGCTAATTTTTTTTAGCTATATCAAAGTTATATATCTAACAATTAAAATAGATGTGAGTCACTTTATTTTAACAAAAACAAATATTATCCCTAAATCACACAAAATTGAGAAATATATTATTATTATTATTACTATTATTGTTATTATTATATTTATTATAAATGACCAGTATATATGACAATTTAGATTAATAATTTTACTTGTTAAGTTATTTTATGAATCTTGAATTTGAATTGAGTGTGACATAAATTTATTTTAAATTTAATATTATTAGTGTTTATCTAGCCATTTGATTTTAAATTTTATTTCTTAATTGTAAATTTTAAATTTGTGTTCTTTATACTCTACCAGTTCACAATTGTTTGTCAGGGTAAGGTTATGTGCACACCCCCTCAAGGAAAATTTAATATAAGGTGTAATTTGACTATATAACCTACTATATCAAGAATATCAAAAGTCTATACAACTTTTCAATTGAGCTACACTATCATTAAGGGCACAATTGAAAAAAAAATAACTAATTATTTCTTGATTTTTAATTTGTCAATTAATCTTGGACATTTACTTTTAGTATACCTACCAAATAATTGTGACGGAGGGAGTAGAGGGAATAAAAGAAATTATTGAGGCTATCATTTTTTAGCCTTGTTTAAAAGAAATTGAAATTAACATATATTTATCAAAATTATAAAAATCCGGGAACAAGTCTATTCCCCATGTATTGGGAAACTTTTCATGTATTAAAATAATTAAATTTGTTTATAGTATAAATGTGTCATACTTACCATTGGCCAAAAAATTTTGGCAAAAAGATTTTTCCTAAATAGTAGTACTAAATCGAAAAATCTGATCACGTCCTCCCAAAAAAGTTGAAAGAATAAAAGGTACTCACACATCACATTTTAAATAAAGTGTGTATATTTTCACTAGAATGGATACATTATATTTATTATTTATATTTTATTTATTTTAAGACAAAATATATATACATATAATATATATAAAGTTATAAATAAAAATTC
>NC_028647.1:18030618-18041555 GCF_001406875.1 Solanum pennellii
ATAGATGTTCTTGTGGTGATGACTTCCAGATTTTGGGGAATAATAGATGTTGAATTTTAGAAGTTATTGAATTGGTTTTTATTAATGAGTTTAAGTCTTCCGCATTACTTTCTGTTGATATTAAATTGAAATGTTAAGGTTTAGATTGGTTGGTTCGCTCACATAGGAGGGTAAGTGTGGGTGCCAGTCGCGGCCCGGTTTTGGGTCGTGACACAACAGATTTAAAATAAATTCTCTTACCATTCTTTTCAGTTTTAAAACCGTCTCCTAAATCAGATTATCTCTAATCTGATTCTCTTTTCATAGAACAAAATGGAATTGTCGAATCGAAAATGATTCGGATCGGATCGTTCACATGTGTGACCCATGAACCACAAATCCAACAGGAATTAAAATTATTTTATTTCCTTCCTTAGCTAATTTGTTCAATCAAATTTGATACGTTTTTTTTCAATTTTCAATTGAAATTACTCGAAAAAATCACATACTAGCTATAATAATTTATATCTAGGGTTTGACCTAACATTTGTCCTAAAGTAAGTAAATGTAAAATTTTGTTATTGGCTTCATGGCATTAGGAGCAATAATCATTTTCTTGTTCTGTCTCCTATAGACAAGTGGAAGGAGGAGTAAAATGGGTTGGAATGCAACACCCTAAATGTAGTCTACTTCATCCAAAAATACACGTGTCACATAGAATTGAGTGTCTATCTTGGACAATCCTAACATTTGAAAAATATATTTAAATTATTTACATAGAAATGGGGATATTTTTAGGGGAACTTACATAAATTTCACTAGTTTAAGAGATAATTATTTAGATATATTCTAGTTTGCAATATTATGGATCTTATCAGATTTTGATGCTTCCAGATACGTTCAGATACATGGTTCAAATTTAGTATCCAACTGGATTCACATGTATCAGAGATACATAGCAAATCTCGCTTGCCTCCCTCGCCTCCTCCCATCTTGCTCGCCACTTTCAATGTATCTGGTATCCCATATACATGTCAAATACATATGTATACATATACCTAATGTAATTCACATGTATTTTGGATATATACGAATCTTGCTCGCCCCCCTCTTCATTTTTGTGTATCTAGTAGCAAAAATATATGTATCTTAACTGTAAGATACGTAGAAAGCTCTTAATAAGTCGTAAGATACATAGTGTTTTAAAAGTATAGGGAATAACAATATTATAGTAAAGTATGTTTAATTATATATATATATATACTTTTTCATATTTTTGTATAAATAGTGTAGTATAAGATAAAATTAATCCTTCATGCGTAGTAAAGATGAAAAATTGATTATGTTGCCTAGTGATTTCTCATCATGTTTCCACAGAGTTCATATTAGAAAAGATTTAATAAATTATTTAATTTATTTTTAAGTACTTATAATGTTTGAAAAAGTAAAATGAAATATATTCTAATCAGGGTAAACAAAAAGTTACCGGGTACTGTGGGACAACTATAGATAAACCTCTTATATTTTAAAGTCACATACTTAATACACCTTATTTTATGGAATCTTATATAAATATGGTAGTGTTATTCATATTTTTAAAAATCAAACTCTCAAACCTTCTATATATAATAATATCAAAATTAAACAAATAGATTCATCCAACTAAATAGATTTAAATATTTAGGCAAATAAAAAAAAGCACACACATCAAAAATAAAAAAAAGGAGAAATTCCTACAAATAAAATTCGGGAAGTTCAAATTACCCTCTACCAGGAATACGAACGGATTAAAATAAAGGGCCTCCACGTATTCTATTGACGCACGTTAGCAAGACAACAAATGTGTACCTACTGTAAACGCAAATGTCCACTATAGAAACGAACACAGGCTTCCAGGGGAAGATGATAACTCAAGAATTTTTAAAAAAAGTGACAGTATGATTTCAAAATAAATGGGCGGTGAAATAAGTCTTTAGTGTTGGGTGTATGTGACAATTATATTATTAATGATTAAGGATTGTAGAGTTTCCCTCAATTTTATAAGTTGACAGTTTGGTCCAATGAATTAAATGAAGGGTAAAAGGGTAAATTCACTAAAACCTAATCTAATCAATTTTTTGGAAATTAAATGAGGGGTAAAAGGATAAAATTGACTAAACCAAACATAATTTAACCAATTTTGGTGGGAAATGGAAGCCACCATCGATCCAAAATGGGAAATAAAAGATTTTCTCCAGCCTCCAGCCGTCGTATTCCTCTTCTTCTTCTTCTTCCGATGATGATCTCATCTTTGCTTGCTTTCTTCCCTTTCTTTTCGCTCTCTTTTATCTTCTTTTTCTTCTTTTTTTCGTACATTGTGGGTCTTGTCTGCTAGTGCTTCAACATTCTTCTTCTTGAATCAGATTTTTTACCTAATCTGTAATTAGTAGATCAAATTTCATTTTGTATCAATTTAGAATTACTTCATAAGCGATTTGGTCACAAACCATTGTTCTGGTAAGTAAAATAATAGTTATTTGAATCATTCATCATCATCTGATCTGGGTACCAATATTTTTTTCAATAATTTACATTTGCGTTTCCAACATATGGCTATATATGTTGCAACATTTGACTATATATTGTAACATACTATAGCCATATGTAGCAACATACTTGTTATTTCAATCGCAACAGAATAGTTATATGTTGCTACATATAACTGTTCTTTTGTGACAAATAACTCACATGTGGCAACATGATTATGTTATATGTAGTAACACAAAGGCTATTTCAATCACATCAGAATAGTTATATATAACAACATATGAATTACATTTCGCAACAGAAAAGCCATATGTGACAACACATAACATAAACATGTTTGCATATGTGATTTATTTGTCACAACAGAACAATCATATGTAGCAACATATGACTTACATCTCGCCACAGAATAGTCATATGTTGCAACGGATACTTATTCTTCATAATTGTTAATTGTTTTTTAAAATTAATATCTTCATATACAATAAATGGAGTTATTATTTGTAGGGATTGATTGTCATGGTGACTGGGTCGAGAAGAAAAATATATTCATATGGCGTTGGGAGGATAGTTATAAATGAGGAGCCGGTTCAGTAGGGATGTATGTCGAAAGAAATATTTTATATGATGATTGTTTCAATTTAGTCGTGAAAAAATCTAGATACAATTGTAAACTGGAAGATCTTGTCATGAGTTACATTCCCTTTTTTTTTTTCTTAATGAGAAGGTTTTACCTTTTGGAATAACTGGTCAACCTAGTTTGCTTGTTTATTTGGGAGAACTAGAGAAACCACCCATATTAAGAGTCTACGTGGAAGAAAATCCTATTAAGGAGGATCATAATGTAGACGAAGGCAAACAAGATATGTTAAATGATGAATTTGATCCTACAGACATGAATAATCGCGATGATGAAATTGGAATAGGTGAAGGTTTAGGTAAAGGTTCAGGTGAAGGGAAGGACCTTGAGAGCAACATTCCTCCTACACCTATGGTTGACAACAACAATCCATGTGCTTCTCAATCATCACGCGTGAATTAATGTTCGAGATGATGAAACATGTTTTTATAAGGTAATGACATTCAAGAACAAGCAAGAACCGACAAATTCATTGAAAATTGCTTGCTTGAAAAAAGATTTTAAACTGAGAAAGGTGATCAATTCTCGTAATGTGTTTCCTTTAAATGTTCATATCCGAATGGAATTGGTGACCGAGGGTTGTGAAATTTACAAGTAGTGACAAGTTTTCCATTAGAATATATGAAAAGTACCATACGTTTGGTTCAGAGCATCTTACAAGCCATAATCCCGTGCCACGATAAAAGTCATCGGTAAGTACTTTGAAAATAGGTTTCCCAATGACAAAGTACCATCCACAAGAGACATGTCAAATAAACTCTGCACAGAATTGGATTGTAAAGTAAGATATTGGAAGATTTATAAGGGCATGGGGCATGCTAAGTGTAAAGTCAGGGAACATATGAGCACGGGTACACAATGCTTAATGCGTACCGTTATATGCTTGAAGTTGCGAATCTAGGAAGCAAGACAACATTGTCGCTCAATGAAAATGGTATATTCTAGTACTTCTTTGTATCATATGTTGCTTGGATAATTAGTTTTCAAGAAATGAGAAAAGTAATATCCGTTGATGGCACATTCCTGAGGAGCAAGTATGGATGAGTTATGCTATCTGCGGTGGCAGAAGATGCTGAGAACCATATATTTCTAGTGGCTTTCTATGTCGTGGACAAGGAATGCGATGCCTCATATGAATATTTTTTTTCAAAATATGAGAAGCTTTGTAGATGATAATGATGAGTTGTACATTATATCTGATAGTCATCCAAGTATTTGAAAGATGATTACGATAATCTATCCTGCATATCATCATGGTTGTTGCATGAGACACTTTGGGGAAAATATTCAAAATAATTTTCAAAATTTAAAGGTAGTGTCCCATTTTTATAAAGCAACAAGGCGTACGATAGATGTGATTTCAATGACCATTTCAATCAAATAAGAGATTTTGTACCAAAGGCAGCAAAAGCTCTTGAACATATTGGATTCCACACATGGAGTAGGCATTTCATCCGGGAAATAAGTACCATCTCATTTGAGTATATTTTTATTTTATGTGTTTTGTTTGATCTTTTTTTGAGTAGATATAACATTATTACGTCAAACATCGCAGAGTCGGTGAATGCTATGTTTGATGTTGAAAGAGAATTTCCCATTGTCGCTCTATTTGATGAAATAAACAGGAGATTTGTATTTTTTCAGTAGAGGCGTATGGAGATGGTGCACTTTGCAAATATATTTCGTTCCCTCAATTGAAAAAGACATATCAGAGTATGTCAATGGGGACAATAAGTTGTTGGATCATCAAATCGCTAACTACAAGTTCGGTGTCACTGGTCATTGTTTCTACTGTGGATCTAAAAAGAAAAACTTGTACTTGTAGAATTTTTGACTTGGATAAATTACCTTGTCCACATGCAATTGTAGCGCTTCGATCCCAACATGGTGCTGATTTTGGAAATCAGATTTATGAGTAATCCTCTCCATATTATTCGATGAAAAAAAATATATAATGACATATTGTCAGGAAATTCACTCTGTGACACCTGAAGATTCTTAAATTGTCCCTTTGAATATCATACAAAGAGAAATATCTCCTTTATATGTTGATTTAAGTAAATTTCGAAGAAGGAGATATAAGAGACGACGTGGAGTTGGTGAATCATTTCCAACAAGAAAAAATAAGTGTTCCGTATGCAAGGACTTTGGTAAAAAAAAAAATTACATGCGCAAATCGAAATGCCCCATAAGAAGTTTTATTAAATTCCAATGAATGTTCTTTCTTATTTGAGGATGATCCCTATATTCTTATCTTATTCAGAATCAACTTCTGTGATGTTATTTATATGTTACGTGTGATTTATTTAATTATGTGTTGCTAGTTACAATAGAATATTTCATTTTTGGCAACATATGTCAATTATGTATTGCTACTTAGAACAAAATATTTCATCTGTGGCAATTTATGTGAATTATGTGCTACTATTTATAACACAATATTGCATTGGTGCATATGACAATTATGTGTTGCCACTTAACACAGAATATTGCATCTGTGGCAACATATGCCAATTATGGTGTTAAATCTTACAACATGAAATTCCATTTGTCCCAATATATGTCAATTATGTCTTACAAGTATCATAGAAAATGAATCTGTACCAACATATTTTTAAAATATACTTATGTATAATGTGATGATATCATTACTGTCATTGGAACACCTTTCAAGAAAAAAACTTAATGACGTGACTCTTCAAATTTTACCGTTTTAAAAAAAACAAGTACATGCATTTGAAATTCAGAAGTTTGTCTCTTCTTTTCTCTTCTCTTTCAACTTTTAAAATTTCCCTAAATAATATGAATAAGAAATCTTTAAAAATTACTATGACTAAAAAAAGCTTCATTGAATCCCTTCCGAGGGAAGTACTAATTGATATCTTTGAAAGAGTTGTTTCCTACTCATGTATTAATTAATTTTTCCTCTTTAATTCCATTTCCTTATCATTTTATTTCATTTCTCAGCTCAAGGTTCCTCAATGAAGTAGCTAATGAATGTTTTGTATATTAGAAGGTAACATCGGTCAGGTTTCCTTATCGCAGATGGTCGATTGTTCAACAAGCCGTTTCTTTCCTGAAAATATGCAGAGAATCAGGGAATTTAGAAGCCTTATGTAGAAAAGGCGTGATAATTTTTTAATATTTTTTGACTGTATTCAATTTTTTTTAAAATTTTTCATTTTAAATGTGTTATTTATTTTGTAATATGATTCTTAAAGCAAGAGGCGGTGGCCACAGTGTAGCTGAGTATATGCTTGTCGTAATGTCAATCTGCAATGACGGTGAAACCATGAGCGAAGGTTTATGTTAATTGCCAATATGAAAAAAACTGAGTCAGTAATAGTGAGAAGATGTCGAAATCATTTTCAGAATATTTTATGTGGAATGTGGGTTTTAGGTACTCGGTTGTTGGGAGGAAGACCCATTTGTTGCACTATTTATCAATTTGAGCGAATCAGTCGCACGAATGATTTTTCCTTGAGAAGACACTACAATGAAGATGATATTCATTGTGATTTATGTAGGTGCGATATAAAGCTAGATTATCTAGTTAATTTTCTGCCTCATATGAGGGGTTAGTTAAATTATCATATGTGGCAACATATGTAAAGAACTTGCATCATGGTGAAAAATGTGCTAGGACCGAAAATAAATAGGTGTAACGCGGAAGCTAGCAATGCAAACCTCGAAAGACTACGCGTAATAAGACAACGAGAAATATACCAAAAGACACAGATTTAACGTGGTTCGGTCAATCGACCTACGTCCACAAAGGAGATGAGTAATCCACTATAAATATGAGAGTACAAAATAAATAGAGAAACAACCTCAACCAATTCACTCGGAATACATGGGAGGTTCACACAAGTGATAACGTATCAAGCTTGTGACCCACAAATTCTCCCCCTAACCAAAACTCTCAAAGCCCTTAAGACTACATTGTGAATGCTGATTAAGTTAGAAGGAACATACCTCTATTTATAGAATCCTAAACCTTTTCCTACCAGAAAAACGATTAGTCAATCCAAAACCTTTTCCTAAAAGGAAAACCTATTTATGGTAAGAAATTTAGGGCAAATAAAACTCAAGCGAATCGGTCGCAGGAATGATTTTTCTTGGGGAAGACACTACAATGAAGATGATATTCATTGTGGTTTATGATTTATGTAAGTGCGACATAAAACTAGATTATCTACTTAATTTTCTGCCTCATACGAGGGGTTAGTTAAATTATCATATGTGGCAACATATGTAAAGAACTTGCATCATGGTGAAAAATGTTGCCCTTCTTTGTTTTGCAATGATTTACGAATGTGATCATTATCTCTAAATAAAAGGTGTGATTAATTTTGAACAAATTTATCTGTGTCAACATATAACAATTATGAGTGACATTATACAACATAATATTGCATATGGCGCAACATATGTCATTTATGTGTTAGATATTACAACATAACGTATCTGTACTAACATATGTCAATTATGTCAAATACATTTTTGAAAAATAATTACACATATTTCCGAATATATTTTTAAAAATGATTACTTGTAACTGTTGTCAACAATCAATCAGTCAATAATTACTGTCACTCAAACAAGTTTAATAAATAAAAAAATTATGACTCTTCAATTTTTTACCCTTTTTTGCAAAGTCATCTCTTCTCTTGCAATTTTTCAAATTTCTTGGCATTTAAGAACACAACAAAAGGGAGGGAGAAGTCAAAAGTTGTCTTCTCTTCGTATTCATTTAGTTTTCTCAAAAATAATTTCTAGTAGAAAAAACTTCATTGAATCCCTTCCGAGGAAACTACTAATTGATATCATTGAAAGGGTTGTTTCCTACTCCCTACAAGATTTAATGAGGGCTAAATTAAGTTATGTATTAATCAATTTTCGCTCTTTAATTTGATTTCCTAATCATTTTATTTCATGTCTCAGTTCCAAGTTTCTCAATGAAGTCACTAATAAACGTTCTGCATATCAGAAGGTAACATTGGTCAACTTTCCTCCTGAACCTAGAAGGATGATGAAACAACAAGCCATCTCTTTCCAGGAAATATGCATAGCATCGGAGAACTTAGAAGCCTTATACAAAAAAGGCATGATAATTTTAATGTTTTTCATATGTATTCATGTTTTCATCAATGTATTTTGTATTTTAAAATTTGTTATTTCTTTTATAGTTTGATTTCAACCGTAATGATCCAATTGCATTGGGAATGATTAAACAAGCAGCAGACGGTGGCCATAGTGGTGCACAATATGTGCTTGCCGTAATTTAAATCTTTGAATGCGGGGAATCCATCATAGGATACTTGTGTTCATTGCCAACATGAAAAAAACCGCGCAAGTAATAATGAGAAGATCTCGACACCATTTGCGATACATTTTAAGTAAAATGTGGGTGTCAGAACCTAATATGTTGGGAGAAAGACCCATTTATTGCATTGTTCATCAATCCCATCGAATCGTCCGCAGGAATGGTTGGACCAGGGGAATCGACGATGAAGACGATATTTATTGTGAATTGTGTAGTTGTGATTTAAAACTAGATTATCTAGTTAAATTTCTGCCTCGTACCACTGTGTGAGATTAATTAAATCTGTGACAACATATGTACATAACTTTAAAACGTATGGTGAAAAATGTTGCCTTTTTGTCTTTTATAATTATTTTCAAATTTGGGTTTTTTTATAAAATATGTTTTCAACAGTTTTCTCATTTTAACCTTTCTTGAAATGTCATTTGTGGCAACAACTCCTTCATTAATTACATCAACTGCCTTCATTAATTACAAGTCTTCAATTTTTATCCCTTTTCTAAAAAAAAATTACGTAGTTGCAACTTTTAATATTCTTTTAAAGTGCCTCTTCGTATTCATTAAATTGGAATATTATATATNGAATAAGAAATCTTCAAAAATGACACTGAGGAAAAACAATTACATTGAATCCCTTCCGAGGAAACTAGTAATTGTTATCGCTAAAATGATTGCTTTCTTCTCCCTTAAAGATTTAATAAGGGTTAATTAAGGTATGTATGTATTAATCAATTTTCGTTCTTTGATTCGATTTCCTGACCATTTGATCCTAAATGAATTCCCTGATGAACATTCTATATATTGGAAGGTAAATTTGCGCAAAATTCCAGTGTTTATATGACCGTCTTCATTTTATCAAAGATGCACTTCTTTCATGGAAAAGTGTAGCGAATTGGGAAATTGAGAAGTCTTGTACAAAAAAGGCGTGGTAATTTTAAAGTTTTTTTTGTATGTATTCATGTTTTTATCAATATATTTTGAATTTTAAATGTGTTATTTCTTATTTAGTATTATTTTTTCAAGCGTAGCGATTCTAATGGATTGGGAATGCTTAAGCGAGCAGCAGACGGTGGCCACAGTGGATCGTAGTATGTGCTTGCCATAATTTTAATCTTCAAAGGCGGTGAATCCATGAGAGATGACCCAAGTTTCATTGCCAACATGAGTATACCATGGATAAAAAGATTTCTAGAGTATTTACGATGTAATTTACATGAAAAGTTGCCAGAGGAACCTCATAAGATTGGAAAAAGACCAATTTGTTGCACTGCTCATCAATTCTCTTATGCCTGATATAGTTGTGACTTATGTCGTTGTTAATTTATGGGATACTTCCTAAATTAATAAAATTTGATCGAAGTTGATATTTTTCCATTCCTAAATTGTTCAATTCGTCGATTAACCCCTCATTAATGTTTCATATGTGCCAACATATGCAGGTTCTGTTGGCAAAATTGCAACAGACTTGACATATGTGGCAACATATGTTTATCATAAAATGGGTCTTTTTGGGAATATTTCAACTAAATTTTAACCTAATTCGATATGTAATACTAATATATAGTCCTACAACATGTCTAAGTAAAAATTTATGATCGAATACAACTATCTTCATTCGATTCTACCAATTATATTTAGAAAGACTATCATCCCACCAGTTCATCATACAATGACCAAATAAATCCATATGATAGTTATATAACACTCTTTTAAATCGTTGTTCCAAGTGTTACACCATATTTTTATTGCTTAATTATGGTCTAAATTAATAAAATTTGGTCGAAGTTGACATTTTTTCATTCCTAAATTGCTCAATTCGCCAATTAGCCCCTCCTTGATTTTTCGTATGTGCCAACATATGCAACTTCTGTTGGCAAAATTGCAATAGACCTGACATATGTGGCAATATATGTTTATCATAAAATGGGTCTTTTGAGGGTTAATTCAATCAAATTTTAACCTAATTTGATTTGTAAAACTAAAATATAGTCCTATAATATGTCTAAGCAATAAATTATGATCCAATACAACTACCTTCATTCGATTCTACCAATTATATTTCAAAAGACTATCATCCCACTAGTTCATCATACAATGACTAAGGAAATCCATATGATAGTTGTATAAACCCTTTTAAATTGTTGTTCCAAGTGTTATACCATATTTTATTGCTTAATTATGGTCTAAAGAAATAATATTTGGTCTAACTTGACATTTTTTCATTCTTGAATCACTCAATTCGTCGATTAGTCCGTATTTGATGTTTCATCTGTTCCAACATTTGCAGGTTATGTTGACAAAATAACAACAGACTTGACATATATTGCAACAACTTATAAAACGTAAGTACTTTGTAAAACTGACCCAAATGTAGGTAAGCCCAACTAGCCCAATCGATCAATTATTTTATTTTTAGAAGGAATATATATATATATATATATATATATATATATATATATATATATA
>NC_028647.1:18041940-18042429 GCF_001406875.1 Solanum pennellii
ATATATATATATATATATATATATATATATATATATATATATATATATATATACATATATACATACATGTATATATATGGCAGGTTGGATCCTAGGGTAGGTTCCTGCTGTTGAATGATCGACTAGCTTCCTCTTTAGTTGTTTGATATTTTGTTCGTGTTCAATGTATCACTCTCTTTATATATGAATTTCCCACTTTTTTGAGCCCTTTTTCGTTTGTGCATCTTTCTCAAAAGAATGTCTTCTTTTTGGAAGCCTCAGGCAGTGGAAGATGAACAATCGCTAGAAAATCCAAAAAAATCCATAATGAAGAATCTCAAAAGGAAACTAAAAAGGTTCAACGACGGAACGAAGAACAAAAATTTACGACAATACAAATTAGTGTATACATATGCAGTTACAGTTAGAGATACAGAAGGCGCAATTGAAGCACTAAGATCATGAGGTGAAGGCACCTTGTCACATTACACGATGGTGCGGAGCATATAT
>NC_028647.1:18043193-18084719 GCF_001406875.1 Solanum pennellii
ATATATATATAAATTAGGGTTTTCATTTTCTTTTCAAGAATAGGGTTTTCAATTTTTTCTTCATTGGCGCATTTGCGTTTTCTCTCTCTCCGATATGACCTCTCGCTTTGTATGGATCTCAGATCACTCGAGTGCATGGGATGTAGTGATGTTATTTTATTTCATCACTCTTTTATTTGTTAGTCTTTTCTTTTCTTTATTTTTAACACGCAACTAATTTGATTGACCTTTGGTAAAACCAAATTTTAACACTTTCCCATATCTTCAAATCAATGAAATCATTAATATTGCAACACATAGGTTGGGTAAGAATGTAGTTCTTCGAAATATAGATCTAATGAATGACTTTTGTTTGTTTTTGTTACTTTTGATATGATGTCAAATGCAAAATAAATCAAATTTGTAATGATGAAATTGATGCCATGTTGGATGTGAAAATCTATTGCAAACATGGAGACTTACTTTCAATGCAAACTTCATGGTCGAAGAATAATCCAGGTTGAAGAGTTTGATCTTGTCCACGCTATCATGTACGTACATTTCTACATCCTTAGTTTTTGGAGGCTTGAGATCTCTTTATTTTGATTTTTTTTTAATTTAAATTTCTTTATTTGTGGTGTGTATTTTAGGAGAATGCATACAACTTCTTTAGATGGAGGGTTCGTGAAGATGTTGATATACGTTCCAAGTTCGTTATTCTTAGATTGGTGAACAAAATTAAGGAGTTGGAAACTGATGATGGAAGTCATACTAAAAGAAGTACCGAATGGAGGATAAAGGAGAAGAACACCAAATGTTGTAGCATGTGGAACCTATTTTTGGTGTGGTTTGTTGTGCTTTTTGTATTATTAAGCATTATCAAGATGAATATTGTAGAGGATGGAAAATTCTTATGTAGTTTTGTACAATCATTAAAATTATCATAGTTCCGAAAATAAATAAATGTAGTTTTCTTTCCTGGTCCATATGTCGCTACAGATGATCCTTATGTCAAAATGTTTGACCATTTGATGCATATGTTGCTACATATGATCCATATTTTGCTACATAAGTCACATATGTCACTGTAGATGACCCTTATGTAGCAATGTTTGACAATATGAGACATATGATCCATATGTTTCTACATATGAGACATATGTTGCTACATATGATCCATAAGTTGCTACATATGAGACATATGTTGCTAGATATGTCACATATGTCGCTACAGATGACCCTTATGTAACAATGTTTGACCATTTAAAGCATATGTTGCTACATATGATCCATATGTCACATATGTCGCTATACATGACGCTTATGTAACAATGTTTGACCATTTGATGCATATGTTGCTACATATCATCCATATGTTGCTACATATGTCACCAATGTTGCTACAGATGACCCTTATGTAGCAGTGTTTGACCATTTGAGACTTATGTTGCTACATATGATCCATATGTTGTTACATATGTCACACATGTCGCTATAGATGACCCTTATATAGTAATTTTGACTATTTGAGACATATGTTGCTACATATGAGACACATGTTGCTACATATGTCACATATGTTGTTACAAATGACCCTTATGTGACAATATTTGGCCATTTGAGACATATGTTGTTACATATGAGAACTATCCACATCACATACTATGTACTTGCTGCCAATATAAGATAAAATAAAATAACATAAATGATAAATAATACAATGTATTTAATTACAAACATATTGTCAAAGTTTTAAGCTCCAAGATATTATCCCATAAGCCCAAACCCATTGCATTCGATCAACTAGATTGTCACACAATAGGATTTTGGGAGGTTGAATCTCTGTCCCGCTAATTAAATGCTTAATGAATGCAAACGAATATGACCCCCACGCCGCTTCAGTTTTTAATTTTTTACCATGGGTTTCAATCGACCTTTAAAATCCCATGGTTAATTGAGAAAATTTTCTGGCAAATGCTTCATAAGTCCATTTTGCTTCAGCAATTTGGGCACCAACTCGAAGACAGGTTGTAGGTATGTCGAAAACTTGGTTGTTCCATACCCATCAACTGACAATCATAAACATTCATGCGACCCTCGTGCAAGAGTATCTCGAGAGTCACAAAATGGTTATTGTTCAGGTTCATGATGTCAAAAGCCTTTTTGCACCAATCCAATCCATGCTTCCAGGATATGGGCTAATACCTTTGACATAGTTAATCATATATTCATCCCATTCAAACTCATCTAATAATTGTTTAAGTCTTCTGCCACCAACTATTGTTGCCTCATCGCTCAATTCTTTATATCTTTTTAGGAAGTTGGTATAGAAGTTGAGATCCAGGATTTTATCTTTCGGATCATATTAATCTGAGTATGTCTCATTCCTCTGACGCATAAAGTTAAAGATTTCATCAATATCCTGAAATAAAACATAATGTTAAAGAGTAAAAAATAGTAGTCATTGAAAAGATAAAACAAACGCGCATTATAAATTGAAGGATTACCCAGTCTTCCCACCAAACTTTCGTGCTTATCATGTTCCTTATATCTTGTCCTATAAAAACATGCATGTCGTATTGTATTTGAACATCCTTTGCACTCAACAGACTCAACACTTTGGTTGTTTCCGCTACAGTCGCACACTTATAAATATTCAACTTTTTGTACTCCTTCACTTCCTTAATTACGACCATTGAGAATTCTCCAAACATCTTCTTCTTCAGATTTTGTATTTCCTTGGCAAATAATTTTTTCCTCTTCCTGGCCTGTGGAGTATATAGATGCCGAACATTCATTGATAGAATGCCCTTTGACATCCCTCTTGTTTTTAAATTCATTGACAGCTTGACTCAATGTTTGAAGATACATGATAGAATTTTCATCTTCTTTCTTGCACTTCTCACAGAGAAAGACACATCTTCTACAAGAGGTAGCCTCTTGGTCTTGTCTTGTCCACCACCAGCGCCAGCACTAGAACCAATACCAGCATCAGCATCAATACAATAAAAAACAACTAATTCTTTAACAACTCTGTCTCTTTTGATGGTTGTTGCTCTTGCCAATTCCATTTTAATTCTATCCACAACAGAATCAAATAAGGTTTCAACCAACGCTAGAGTAATTAGATATGGCATTTGCAATTCGTTTTCTGTTGAGACAAGCCATGGATGCACACTCTAAAATTACAAAACTGAGTCACGTGTAAGAATATTTGGGTCATATGTTTCTACAGATATGTCATATGTCTCTATAGATGGGTGATATGTTGCCACATATGTGTAATATGTTGCTACAGATGTGTGATGGGTTGACACATATGGGCATCTGTAGCAACATTTGTGTCACATGCTGCCACAGATTTGCCATATGTCGCTACAGATGTGTGATACATTGCAACATATGTGTCATATGTTACTGCAGAAGTGTGATAGGTTGACACACATGGGCATCTGTAGAAACCTTTCTGTCACATGTTACAACAAATGAATCATGTGTAGCAACATAAGAGTCATCTGTAGCAACATAAAAGTGTAATATACTAATAACTTACTACATCAAGAGGAGTGTTAAAAGATCTGGAATATGTCCATCTTTGGTAGATTTTGTTTTTGATCTCAACCATCTCAATATCCTTAGAGATGAGATCCATTCTTATGCAAAATGACTTGATGGGTCAAATGAGGAATGACTTCAAATGTTCAAGCCTATAAAAAAGGAAAACACGTCATAAATCAAATATTGAATTATTCCATATAAATATAAAAATATTAAGAACATTTATCTTTACCATGAAAACCCATGGAATTCCAAACAAGTTACTGCTCTTTGCTCATAAAGGTTACAACAAGTATTTGAGAGTTAATTCAAAGATCTCATGACCCCAAAGATAGTCGTTGAAAGCCTCAATATCCTGACATAAATTCACCTATTTAAGAAGTATGTTGTTGTTGAGATCTTTCGCCAAAAGTATATTATGTGTAAACCGAAGTAAGCACAATGACGCCTTGTGATTTCTTGGTGTATCCTCGTTTTCCAACAAATATATTAAGTCATAATTTTTGAAGCTTTTGCCAACATAGGACATCAAGTCCTGCTCCTCAGTTGACATTGATTGTTATCTTGCTTCTTCTTTTACTCCTTTATTTAATCTCCGTGGTTCTGTTTTGACAATGTATTTAAGGACGGACTCAAGAGGAGGATGACATTTTAACCCTATAACTATGACAAACTCTCTTATGGAAAAGAAGACTGGCTTGCCACAATAATTGATCAAAATATCATCCTTTTTGTCGAGATTTTGAAAAATGAACCTTCTTTTCAGAAGTTCATAAACCATGGTCATTTGAAAATGTGGAGTTTTATCATCAGGTAAATCAAGAAAATAACCGAAACAACTATTTCTAAAAAAATCTTCCAATTGATTTCTCTTGAGGATAGCCCTGAAGTTGTTGAAAGGTTTTCCCATGATTGACCTAATAATGCCATCACCATTAGTATTAGGTTGCAGATGCACAGGGAAAGTGTCTGGATTGATAATTTAATCCCATAATCATCCTCAACTTCATTTCTTTCTTTTTCTTCTTCATGCACAACTACTCCTCTATTTTTACCTCCTTCTTCCTCAACCACTTCTATATTTTTTCCTTGTTTTTCCTCAACTTCTGTTTGTTTTCCCTCTTCTTCCTAAGCTACTCCTCTATTTTCTCCTTTATCCGCATCCTCAACTTCTTCTGCTCTTTCTCCATCATCAACAAATTCTTTTTTTTCTTTTTCTCTTTCTTCATATTCTTTTTTAGAAAATTCTAGTTCTACTTGAGAAGAAGAAACTTCTGCAGATGCAAGTTCTTCTAAAAGAGTGATATTTTCATTCTTCTTTGTAGGAACTTTATTCCTAGCCTTTTTCTGGATCATTGTTGTGTCAGCTGTATGAATTTTTCTTTTGACAGGAGCCATTATATTTGTATCTGCAATCAAAAAAATAAAATATTTGAATGCCACATATGACCTACAAATGAAGTTTAGCATTTTGAAATACACAACACAATATACAGCAACACAAACAACAAATACGATTCAATGCCACACATGAACCAACAAACAAACCACAAAACCCTTCCTAAACCCTATCCAAAGAACTACAAATGAAGCTTTATCAGAAAATATTTCAAAAAATAACTACCCAACCAAAAAAGTGATAAAAACCACAAAAAACAAGGGAACCAAGTAAGCATTTCAAACCCTAATTAAATATTACCCGAGAAGATATCAACGATATCTAGAAATGATGAGGATAATGTTGCCTTGCTATAAAAGAGGATCGCAACAGATTACCACTGATGTTTAGAAGATATAACAAGAACAATGATATGTGAAGGAAGGAATATTGGAACGAGAGCAAGAGAAAAAAAAGAAACAAAAGAAAAGAGAAACTGATATTAGTAAAAATAAATAAAATTTGAATTATGAAATGACTTACATAGAAGAGAGGAGAGAGGGAAAATCTAGTGACTATTGTACTAAAGTCGTTTAAAGTTTTTTGAATTTTGACAATTCAAAGTGTGACATATGTTGCCACATATATTCGTTCTATTGGGGTACATACCACCTTTCTGTGACATATGTTGCATAGTATAATATTGCCACATATATCCTTTCTGTGACATATCTTATCACATTTCTCCTTTCTGTAAAATATATTGCCACATGTATCCTTTCTGTTGGTACACAGGCAGATAATTATGTGGTGATTTTTACATTAAAGGTTATATATGTTGCCACAGACACCACATTTCTTCCTTTCCATCATAATTGATATTTGTTCTAACAAAAAAAAATCATAAAAAATTATTTATATTAATATTATCAGCAAAAATTAACACTTCACTAATTGTTTTATACAACTTATCAACAAAAAAGTAATTTCCAATGATATAAATAACCACCTATCTAATCAATGGTGTTAACCACAACATTTTCGTCGACTTTGCTTTTTTAGGTCTAGGCCTCTGTGTGTCTTCATTGTTACTAATGTAGCCATTTCGAGCCTTTCAAAACTCATAATGCATAGGAGTGAAGCATCATATCATGTGAAGGGTTTCATCACTAAGTCCACAAGATGGTATTTCTAGTCCATCACTCAAAAACTCAACGTATGAGCGATAAAAAGTCCACCATCTCTGCATGGTATATCATCAATTAGAAAATATAATAACATCACATTTCGATAGTCGTAAGACAAAATTAATGTGATACTTAGAGACTACTGCTTTCTTTTTGGAAAATACTAGTAACATGTCTGACTTCGAATAGGTGAGATTTATTCTTTCCTTAGTAACATTCAAGAAATGACCCGTTGGTTTGCTCTTTTTGCTAAAAATTTTTGCTTAACTCAAGCTACTTTAGCAACATTGTAGACAAATTTTGAATCTTGGAGGAAAATTTTCTTTTAGACCTAGATGAGAACATCGAATCATATACTTTTATGCACCATTCTTTCAATGCAACGATGCCAAGACCCAATGGAAGTACCCATTACTATTTACAGGGACATAAAAATCATCCGTCAAGTGTCAAGGCAGTCCACAATCTATACCAAACCCTTTCATAGTGCTAACGATTTTATCCTCATATTTAGGAACAACACTGGCATTGTCAATGTATGTTTTGAAAAACAACTAGTAGTGGTATATCGATATTTAGAATGACTCTGTTGCTTCGACTTCTTATGCAAATAGTAAAAAATGGCATCCACATACGGCACAGATGCATCAAACAAGTGTATTTCTGTATCAATTTATTTGTATAAATACATGTACTAATCAAAATATAAAAATGGGCATGAATTTACCTCATTAGTACAACACTTATTGGGTTGAGACATTACGTAGAACCAATCCTTATTCTTTGGAAATGTAACTACAAAATCAAGTTGGTCTAAATCAAGTTTCGAGCAATTGGTTAAGTAGTGATTGTCCTTGTCTCTTCTGCAATTGTGTAATCTTATAAGTAATTATTTAGTGGACAACTAGAAGAAATACTAATAAAAGTTGAACGACCATACTTTTTTACATGATGCTTGTAAAGACCCTCATTTATCTATTGCGAGAAAGATGACATTAGTTCAGTTGGATCCTCGCCGTCAATGTTAAAACCTTCAAATGGTTGCTTCACATCACAATTGACGACTTTGACTTTTTTCTTTTTCTTTTTCGCTTTCGCTTTTTCTTTCTGCTTCTCCTTATCCTCCTTCTCTTTATTCTTATCCTTCTCTTTCGAATCCTTCTCCTTCTTCTCATTCTCCTCCTTTGCCTTCTTCTCCTTCTCTTTCTTCTCACTAATTTTGGGAAATAGATTTTTTCAAACTCCTATACTTCAAAGGCTATAAAATTTTCTTGGATCTTTGAACATCAATATTATGAGACATTTCCTTAAAAATATCAGTGAGTTTTTTAACACGACAAATAAAATAATCATGTTGCTGCTTACATTCTTCGCTTAGACAAAAAGAGAATTTGATGTTAAAAGAGGAAGCAAGATCAATAAATGATTGAGTTGTTATCATGGATGAAACTTCTTGTATCATTTCATCTATAAGGTAAATAAAAAAATATTGAGATTTTAAAATTCATTATAAAATAATAATAACATTATGTTGCCACAAATTAATATTATGTTACCACATATGTATCTATTGTTGCAACACATGAAATTTCTATTGCCACATATTTGTTGCCACAGATGAATCATATGTTGACACAAATTTATCTATTATTGCCACAAATGAATTTTTTGTTGCCACAGATAAATTCTTAGTTGCCACAAATGAATCTTATGTTGCCATAGATTACCATTTTGTTGCCCTAACACATAAGTGAGATGTTACAACATATGATGAAGATTGGAATATGCACCAACATATCACTAAAATGTGGCAACATACGATACATCTTTCAACAAATGAAATATATGTTGCACAACTGAACAAGACTATATTTCTAAAATCATATCAACAAAATATCCACAAAAAAAAAATAACAAAAGCAATAAAAAATGACTTTTCACTGAATGTTAACAATACATATACATTTCCTCAAAATTAGGGGGTTTTTGGGTTTGTTGGTTGTCTTTCAAAACAATAAATAATAGGCACCATTACATCATTATTCAATTTTTACATCCACAGAACGTTCTATTGTTCATTAATCCAAGAAAAAAAACTCAAAATTGTAAAATCCTTCAAAAAATTTACTTACCCATATTAAGTCGATCACGATTTCAGTTCAGAAAGAAGAGAGAGTCACGACTTGAGATGAGAAGGAAAATAATGGAGAAAATCTGAGAGGAAGATAATGGAGATACTCGGATTTGCTGATGAAAAAGGAAAAAGAAAAAGAACAAAAGAGGGAAAGAACGCTTGCAGAAAAAGAGAGAAGATGAAAATATTTCTTTATTTTTTTTAAAAATAATTTGGATTGAATTATAGAAGTTAAAAAATGAAGTGCTATTTTGTATTTTTATAAAAGATTAGAATGTTTTAGAAATGTTAATTTAGTCCCAGAATTTACTTAATTACTAATTTAGTCCCAGAATTTACTTAATTACATTTTAAAGAGGATTTTACCAGCTCTTGGTCAATCTACTACAAAAAAACGAAACCGAGACTTATTTGACACCTTTCATTTAATTTTATGTGGTAACTCCACATGATGGATGCAGATGCACACTTCCTCCTCTCACTTTTGGTGATTTTCTCCCTCCCGAATTTTGATTTATCCCGGAAGAGGTTGAAGATTCTTGTTTGGAGGTACACTTGCCCACCTCTGTTCACCTCAGGAGTTTTGGTACCTCGTTCCCTAATAGGGGATTAAAATTTTCTGGGTCACTGCAGCTACTATTCCTCTAGTGAAGAAAGAATTTATTGAAAATGGGAGGCTAGGTCTTGGAAAATTGCGTAGCTATATTCCTTCGATCTCAAAAGAGGAAATGTCTATGTGAACATCAATTAAGGCTATTTGATGGAGCAGACGATTTATTGGCACAACTCACTGATTTGGTATATTATTGGTGACACACCATACCCAAAATCAATATATGTTGCCAATGTATAAAGTTGTGATATTATGCCACGAATCTTAATCCATGATGCTAGGTATTTTATTGTTCGATTCAATTCA
Source organism: Solanum pennellii (assembly GCF_001406875.1). Taxonomy (NCBI): domain Eukaryota; kingdom Viridiplantae; phylum Streptophyta; class Magnoliopsida; order Solanales; family Solanaceae; genus Solanum; species Solanum pennellii. Next base: position 18,052,349 of record NC_028647.1, read on the forward strand.
ACTGGAGACCGGGATATGGTTATACTAAATGGTCCTTACACGTTCCACAACAAACCTTTTGTGGTCCACCAGTGGGAAATTGATTTTGTGTTTGATCTACTTGTACACCTATGAATAACTCTTATTCTTGGAATAATAGAACAACAAAATCGATCCATTGTCTCTGTACTTTATATGCTATCAGAGCGGATTATCCTGCTTTGTCTGAGTTAGATAAAAACTCCTCCGATATACAATACACCAGCCTCTGGTGGTCAGAGGAGAAGAGCGTGAGACTCACACGCTGGGAAAGCTGCTGGAGACATTGCAGATCTTGAAGCACATGAAGGTGCGTACATGGATCTATCATGGTCTGGTTTTTTGTTACGATTTTGTCTTGATATTTCTATACGATTTGATGTGGTCCTCTAATCATCGGACCATATGTTGGAGAAGAAAATCCTTGAAATAGAATCTGTGCACTCTCATTGGTCAGGTTTGACACTTCTCTGTTTATTGGTTTTTAGTATTTCATTTGGATATATGATTGGAGGCTATTTTCAAAGTGCAATAGTAAGTTGAGTGACTGCTCTACAATTTGTGAACTTGATATTGTTTGGAGTCTATCTGCCACTCATTTGGAAAATTGTTTTGAAGTGTAATTTCAAGTTTGGTTGTCAACCTCAAGATTATGTCTATTCGTTAGCTACTCTTTGACTTTGCTTTTGCGTATAGTGTGACTTTTAGATATAGCTTACTTGGAATGTTAGATTGGTTTCAACATCAATTTGATATGATACAATGAGCATTTTAGTCGAAAACAAAATGGCTGATCAAGATAAGGTTTTTGCTGCATCTAGACCATTATCTTACAAAATGGTTATGATTTCGGTTGAGGAGATCTCTAAATTCTCTCAATATAAGAAATTATTCAAGGAATCCACTTCGGCTAATGCTTTTCCCAAGTCAGATAAAGCATGTCTAATAACTTCTTTAAATAAATGGGTGATATATTCAGGTTCCACAAATCATATGACAGGTAATCCTAATATTTTTTATAGTTTTAAGCCACACAAAGTACCCTCTTTACTTACAGTGGCTGATGGATCAACCTGTAACATCATCGGATCTGGAACTATTAAACCTACCTCCTCTATTACCTTGTCATCTGTATTAAGTCTATGAAAATTGGCCTTTAATCTGATTTATGTTAGTAAAGTTACTAGAGACCTTCATTGTTATATCACTTTATTTCTCGATCATTGTTTGTTTCGTGATCTTACTACAAATGAGGTTATTGGTAAAGGAAATGTTTCTGATGATCTATATATCCTGGATGAATGGGAATATCGATTTGTTGCCTGCTCAAGTATCATATCTCCATTTGAAGCACATTTTTGATTAGGACATCCTTCTCTACGTTTGTTGAAAAAACTTTGTCCTCAGTTTCAGAATATTTCCTCATTGGAATGTGAGTCATGTAAATTTGCAAAACACCATTGCATCTCACTAGGTCCAAGGATTAATAATCAAGTTGAGTCTGCTTTTGAGTTAGTACATTAAGATGTTTGGGGACCATGTCTAGTTGTTTCTAAAACTTGGAATAAATATTCTGTTACTTCTGTGGATGATTTTTCTCGAATGACTTAGATTTCTTTATGAAGAGTCAATCTGAAGTGTTTATTCACTTTACTGCCTTCTGTGCTGAAATTAAAACTCAATTTAGTGCCTCAGTTAGGATTATAAGGAATGATAATTCTAAAGAATATATGTTGGAATTATTTTAGTCTTACATGAGAAAGCTCGGTATTCTTCATAAGTTTTCATGTGTTGATACACCTTCCCAAAATGGAGTTGCTGAGAGGAAGAATAGGCATCTACTTGAGACTGCTCGGGCACTTTTGCTCCAATTGAAAGTCCCCAAACAATTTTGGGCTGATGCAGTCGCTACATCTTGTTTTATGATCCATCGTATGTCGTCAACTTTGTTGGCAGCTAATATGCCTTATAGTGTTCTTTTTCATACCAAATCACTATTTCTAGTGGAACCTAAGGTGTTTGGAAGCACATGTTATGTTGGAGATGTTCGACCATCTGTTACTAAATTGGACCCAAAGGTGTTAAAATGTGTTTTATTGAGCAATTCTCGAATCCAGAAAGGGTATCAGTGTTATTCTGTTGAGCTTGGCAAATACCTAGTGTCAACTGATGTGGTAATTTCAAAGGCTACACCATTCTTCTATGCACCTCCCATTTCTACAAGTGAGGTGTAGGAAGATGAGTGGTTGATCTATCAGGTTACTCGTGATGTAACAAAACAATCAGATGATGTTGTTCTTCCATCTTCCCTGTTCATTTCTTCAGAATCAGTCAACTATTATGCCTTCAGAACCTTCGTCATCCATTCCAACAAGATTGCCAATTATTCAAGTTTACTCGAGGAGGAGAGGTAATGATGATTCTTATTCTACATCAACTCCTTCATCATTAGTTCCCTCTCCACTTGATTCTTCAGAAAATCTTGACCTTCCTGTTGCACTTCGGAAAGGTATACGTCAATGTAAATCCACATATTCCATTGCTAACTTTGTTTCTTATGATCACTTACTCCTGCATCTAGCTGTTTGATTAGCTGTCTAGACTCTGTCTCTATTCCTAAAACAGTGAAAGAAGCCTTGACTAATTTTGGATGGCGTGATGCAATGCTTGAAGAGGTACATGCTCTAGATGAAAATCATACTTGGGATTTGGTGTATTTACCCAAAGGAAAGAAAGCAGTAGGATACAAATGGGTTTTTACAGTCAAAGTCAATCTTGATAGTTCTATTGCAAGACTTAAGGCTAGACTTGTGACTAAAGGCTATGCTCACACTTGTGGAGTAGATTATTCAGACACTTTCTCCTCCGTAGCATTGCTCACCTCTGTTCGTTTGTTTATTTCATTGGCTGCTTCTCAACATTGGCCTTTTCATCAACTGGATATCAAGAATGCTTTCCTTCATGGTGATCTCCATGAAGAAGAGTATATAGAGCAACCATACGGGTTTGTTTCTCGGGGGAGTATGGAAAAGTTTGTCATATAAGAAAATCTTTATATGGTCTAAAGTAGACTCCTTGTGCTTGGTTTGGAAAATTTAGAGATGTAGTTCAAGAATTTGGGTTGAAGATGATCAAGTGTGATCGTTCAGTCTTTTATAGACAATCAATGACTGGTATTATTCTTTTAGTTGTCTAATGACAATATTATTATTACAGGAGATGATTGTAGTGGAATTTCTTCTCTCAAGCAGTTTTTACATGCCAAGTTTCATATCAAAGACTTGACACAGTTGAAATACTTTTTGGGTGTAGAAGTAGCTAGAAGCAAGAAAGGGATTTTCTTATCTCAAAGGAAGTATGTACTTGACCTACTTGTAGAAACTGGTAAGTTGGGAGTAAAATTGTGTGGCACACCAATGGTTCCTAATGCACATCTTCCTAAGGATGATGCAGACCATTTTAATGATCCAGAAAGATACAGAAGGTTGGTTGGGAAACTGAAATACCTTACTGTGACTCGGCCACATATTGCCTATGCAGTCAGTATTGTTAGTCAATTCATGTGTGTACCAACTGTCAAACATTGGGCTGCCTTGGAAAAAATTCTGTGTCATTTGAAAGGAGCCCCTGGCCTTGGCATATTGTATAGCGACCATAGACATAGTCGTGTTGAATGCTTTGCAGATGCAGATTGGGAAGGATCAAGAATTGATAAAAGATCAACTACTGGCTATTGTGCTTTTGTTGGTGGAAATATAGTATCTTGGAGGAGTAAAAAACAAAATGTTGTATCTCGATCTAGTGCAGAGTCGAATATAGAGCTATGACGCAGTCCACTTGTGAAATACTATGGATATAACACCTTCTAGCTGAGGTTGGTTTGAACCCTTCTTTTCTCGCAAAACTTTGGTGTGATAATCAGGCTGCTCTACACATTGCCTCAAATCTAGTGTATCATGAACGGACAAAACATATTAAGGTCAATTGCCACTTTCTTTGTGAGAAGATTCAAGAAAACGCAATTCCTATTGGCTATGTGAAGACAAGAGAGCAATTGGGTGATATATTCAGAAAGGCTTTGAATGGAACTAGGGTGGAATAGCTTTGTAACAAGTTGGGCATGATTAATATGTATGCTCCAACTTGAGGGGGAGTGCTACAAAATGTACATAACCATATCTAATCATAATATTCATAGCATAATCATAGGTAGAGATCTTTAGGGATCTTAGAGATATTGAGGGATATTTTATGATTTTATTTCCTTAGATAGATTTACTTGTACACCCATAAATAGCTCTTATTCTTGGAATAGAAGAACAACAAAATTGATTCATTGGCTCTATACTTTACAGAAAGCGAAGGAACCCCCACAAGAAATTGATATTGGTGGTAGGCAGAAATTGTCTACCACAAGTCCTGACCTAGCTCTAGACAGAATTCAATGCATTGTCGGACAATCAATACAAGGTGAAATTATTACTTCCATGGGTGGGGAACAAGCACACACCACTGTTGATCTTGGCAGCTGAGTGGGATGCACCAGGGACCTGGTGAAGCTCCAAACATATTATGATTATTTATACCATGAATGTTAGGGATCTGAATCAAACTGTCAAGCAGAAAAAGCCTAACTCCTTCTCCAATAGCATAAAATTGATCTTTTAAGGTGTTTGGAGACTAGAGTAAACCAACTTAAGTCCCAAACTATTCTGAATAAAGTAGCACATGGCTAGACTTCACTGTAATTACCTAGAGGCTGTAAATGCTTAAATTTGGTTGCTTTGGAGATCTACTACAGAGGTGAAGGTTTTAGAAACAAATGAACAGTTTATACCTTGCATTGTGTAACCCCCCCGATCTTTCAAGGCCCATGTTAATTACTATTGTTTATGCCAAGAATACAACTACCGAAAGAACTACACTATGGTCTGCTATAGTGAGAATGTGGGCTACTATAACAAGTGGTGATTTCAATTAAGTACTGGGTTTCACGAATAGGTTGAGATCCCTTGTAACATATGCTGAAACCTAGGATTTCAGAGAATTTCTAGATACTTTGGAACTTACTCCATTGAGGTCTAAAGTTTATTTCTATTCCTTTTGTAATAAACAGGAGCTGGATCATAGAGTTTACTCAAGAATTGATCGCGCTGTGGGGAATTATCAATGTTTTTAAGACTATGGGAATGTTGAAATAGACTCTCTAGCCTCAAGTGTGGCTGATCATTCCCTATTTGCCACTTCACTGCACACCAGTTGTGACCTTTAAGACAAAGCCCTACAAGTTGTTTAGGACTGTCCTAGACCATCCTAATTTTGCTGAGATTGTCACTAACACATGGTCACAAAGATATAATGGCACATGGATGTATCAACTGAACTGCAAACTTAAAACTCTAAAGAGCAAGCTGAAGGATCTCAATGCTCAACTAGCATCCTATACTAGACACCCTCAACAAATCAGACAGAAGTTTGAGATTATGCAGGACATGCTGGCACTTCCCCCCTGAACAAACAATTGATAGATGAGGAACACAATCACATTCATAAGCTGCACAAGTGGAGCTTGGTTGAAGAGAAAACACTCGTAGAGCTACTTAGGTAGCTTGAGGAGATGAGAATCTAAAATACTTTCATGCTCAATGCAGAATTAGAACTAGTCAAAATACTAAATACAACAATCTATGATCACAAGGGAATGAAGTTATCAGATCAAAGACTAGTTGAGCAGGATTTGCCAAACTCTTTTCAAGTTTATTGGGCACTGCAACAGATGGAGTCCAATGCTAAAACTCAAGAGTAGTCAAGAAAGGTCCTTTCCCATCGGCTCAATAGAAAATTTCCTTGGTACAAGAGATATCAGGAGAGGAGATTATAGCTGCAATCAAGGGCATGCCTATTGATAAATCACCAGGGTTGGATGCATGGATTCCAAATTGAGTTCTAAACTAGCCAATGAAAGATTATTAAAGTAGATGATTTTGGCGGTTAAAGAATTCTTTCACACAGATAAACTACTGAAGTCCTTTAGTTTTACTGTAGTAACTATGATCCCAAAAGTGCCTAACCCTACTGTGATAAAAGATTATAAAACCATTCCATGTTGTAATATTGTCTATAAGATTATTACAAAGGTTTTGACAAATACTATGAAAGGAGTAACGAGCTCTATTATAAGTCCCTCCGTCAGCTTCTGTTGAAGGTAACAACATTTTTTCTTGTCATGAATTGCCAAAGTGTTACTGTACGAAAGGACTCTCACCTAGATGTGTCCTATAAGTTGACTCGAGCAAAGCTTATGACTCTGTTGAATGAATCTTTCTAAAGAGTATGCTGGCTGAATTCGGCTTCCCTCGGAAATTTATTACCTGGATAATGGAGTGCATCTCTATTGTGTCTTATTCATAGGCATTCAATGGAGGATTAACCAAAATTTTCCAGGGGAAGAGAGGAAAAGGACAAGGTGACCCCATGTCACCTTACTTATTTGTAATTGCAATGAAATACCTCCACGGGAAACTAAATATGCTGACAATGAACCCAGTTTAACGTTTCATCCTTGATGTAAGAAGCTTGGTACCATTCATATCTATTTTACTGATGATGATGTTTGTAAAACTGATAGAATATATATTGAATTGAACCAAGAAGCCTTTCACAAGATCTCTGCAGCTTCAACTTTAAAAGAAAATATAAACAAAAGTTCCATCTTTATCTCTAGGGTTAAATATCCAGCAAAAAAATCAGTTATTACAGTAACTTGGCTGAAATTCAAATATCTCCGAGTACCACTTTCTTCCAAGAAACTACCACTAGGATAATGTTTACCCCTGGTTGATAATATACTTGATAGAATGAGATGCTGGATAAAAGCTTTAGTGTTTTGACATGCAAACATACTGGCCCAAATTTTATCCTCCCTAAGAGAATCATGATGCTGATCAATAGTCATGCGGGATCTTCCTATGGACTGGCTCTATATGACCATGCAAGAGAGCACTGGTCTCATGGGAAAGAGTATGTATCTCTAAAGTTGTAGAAGGACAAAATGTTTTCAATCAATGTAATTGGAATAAGGTGTAGTAGCTAAGCAATTATGGGTCATAGCTTCAAAATAATACAACCTATGGATTATGTGGGTGTACATTTACTATATGAAAGGGGAGACGGTGGAAACATGCAACATCCCCATGAACGTTACCTGTGTAGTCATCATGTGTGTTCTACAACAATGCTATGAAAATAAAAGACCATCTATTCTTTGATTCAATGACAAGGACATTGTGGTGCAGGATACTGACATGGCTGGGGTTTATGAGAACCATAGAATGGGTCATCAACTGAGTAACAAAAAAATGCAGGACAAGGTGCTATCATACGTTGTACCTTTTACATGTTCATAAATGTCATACGAAGAGAAAGAAATATGATCAGGTCTTAAAAGGGTAAATACTGAGTTGACAGAGTGTGCAAGGAAATATATAGTTGTACACATACAGATCAAAGGCAGGAATCAGAAAAACTGGTGTTCACAACTTCATAATTTAGCTACCATACCACGAAGGCAATTTTTAAAGTAGGAACATGTTGTTGGGTATAGCAAGTGTGAATGGGAAAAGAAAAGATGTAATATGAAAAGTGAGGGAACTATTTTGGAGGGAAATGAAAAGTCATTTGCAAATTGCAAATGAAACAGGTTGTATAACACATGTAGCTTCATATACTCAGCTGGTTACTACTGTTTTTTAGTACTGTATTAGTTTTGAATCCAAGATATGAGAAATGACTCTTTAGACTTGTTAGAGTCAGTCACACTCCATAAAGTTCTCATATTTTTTTAGAGACATCTGATCAGCAAGTGTCTAGTCATATGAATATTCATTTTTGAAAATCAAAATTCTCTTCATTTACCAATTACAATTATAAAAAAGTATACAAAAAATAGCTTCCATTCTCAAAATTTAGTAAAAATATGTAGGCAATTGATGTATCTTATGTCACAATCCACAAATCAAGCCATCGTGCCACCTACTATAATCATTCAGTTGGTAGGCCAAAACTCAAAATTTAAGCGGAAATAAATTATAACACCTAGGAAATTGGAAAGCATGTGTTGGAAAGAAATGTCTCATTTTGGGCTACTAGTTGTGTACTATGAGATAAATCTTCGATTTGTAGAAGGTTCAACGGTCGTAGATGTCACCCGTAGGAATAAAGCTGAGTTTTTGGAATTTCAAGTTTCTAAATTTGACCTATGGGTGAACAAAACATGTCGTAGAATTTTTTAAGATTCGTAGATTGGTTCCATAGGGGTTTCCTAAACATAGTGAAATTTTGGACTTAACTTGGGTTCTAACGCCTATAAATAGGGTCTATGGACCGTAGAAAGTACTTGTTGGAAGTATGAGCGAATTTGGGTTTTTGAAGTTAGTTCTGTGATTCACTATTATGGGTCGTAGGAAGTTCTACAAATCATAGCCTTAGAAGCCATCAGATAGTTTTTACTTAAGGGATGAGTCTTTTCCTATGCATTAATATCTATACTATGTCATTTTACCCTTATTTTAATGTCCTATAACTATCCTTCCACTCCGAAAATTATCCCATATCTCTCATTCACTCAATCCCAAAACACCATCCAATATTTTCTTCAAAAATTCTGTCTCAAGATCAAGGAAGAAGAAGCTATGGTATTCAAATCAAGTCTCCTTTTTCACCATTGCTTTTTCACATTGAATAAAAAGGTAAGTAAGGTTTTATTAATGGGTTCCATTCACCGATTGAGACCCAAAGATTTCTAAATTCTCCAAGTTTAGATTCATCAATTTGATTAGTTATTCATTCAATTCTTGATGAGTTCTAATTGTGTTGATTCAATTATTTAATTTTGATCTTATTATGATTGTTTTGACTCAATTACATGCTTTCCAATTGATTTCACATGAAACCATGTAATTTTCATGATTTTGACTATGAACTTTTAAGGATATGAATAAATGAATAAGTTATGAATTTATGATTGTTGTTTTTATGAGAGTTATGCATGATTTATTAAATTGAATATTTTATGATCTAGGTTATTTTAATATGAGCATCAATGAAATCGTGAAAGGATTTTCTCACATATTAAAGGATCATGATTTGGTGAAAGATGTTCTCACACGTACATGATTCATGATTTAATGAGCCACTAAATGATGTTTTAATCTTGGATTGGTATCTTAATTGTGCCTTTCTCATGTACGATGATATAATTATGAATATGAAAATTCCATTAGAATTTAACTTAGCACCAAGGTGGAGGCTCAAATAGGGTAGTTTCTAGTACCAACATCTAGTTCCAAACTACATGTTCCCGTATCATATTCTTAAATAAACTATTTAGTGGATCCACAAAAAACATATGAATTATGATACAGAGTTCTAACTTGAAAAGTAAACTCTCCCTTCTTGATGTGGAAGTTACATTTGATTCATGGTATAACTGGTCTATTATCAGTTAAAACGAATATCCCACAAAATGAACTAAATTACAATAGAAGATTTTATGAAGCTTTAGTCACTAGAAAAGGAATCTCAATTACTAACAAAAAAATTCATTGATAAATTGATCAAATCGGTTGGCAAATTGTGTTAACAACTAAATGTCAACTTATATTAATTCACTGCTAAAAAACTTGACATTAAATATTACAAACTGATTTTAATTTGTTGGTGAACTTACCAACCAAAAATCAGTTGGTAAACGCCCAAAAATGTTGTTACAAAAATTTGAAACATGACTTTGAAATTTTCTTTGGTAAATTCACCAACTAATTTTTAGTTAGTATATCGTTAGTACCTTTACTAACAAACTAAAAAAGAAGTTAGTAAATTTTTTTCTTCATTATTCGATTCCGTTGGTTGACAATTTTAGTAACATAAAATTTATGTTCATAATTTACCGATAAATTTTAAATACGTTTTTTTAGTTTCCCATCCGGGATGTCCGACACCCACATTGGAGCTCGACTATATGCGGATTCACACCTGGTTTTGTCCATTGGGAGTAAAGCAAAATGCGCCCTTATAAATACAACTCCGGACCCAGTAGGAATCGAACCTGAGACCTCTTGATTAAGAATGAAGAGTACTTACCTTTCACCACACCCCTTGTTGATAATAAATTTTAAATACGTTAGCATGATTATTTATTTTTCTAATAAAATTTTCTAATTGATTGTTAGGTTGTTGGTAATATATCATTCAAGTTTAGTGTTAGGTTAGTAATTGATTGACAATATGTTCAAAGTATTATTAACTAAATGATCCAATAGTAAAATATTTATTAATTTATTGCATTTAAAAATCTAAGAGCACAAAATATAATCCAAAAAATATTAATATCAATTTTAGAAATCATATTTGAATGACACAATGTAAAATCTATGATAACAAGTTAAATTAATCTCAATATGACACATACTATTATATGAAAAATTTAATTTGAGCACGTTTATAAAAAATATTGACCAAATCTTACGATTGGCATAATCTTAAAAGTTAAAATGTCTAACAACACAAACTGAAAATGGAAGCCTTAAAACCTTAACCAACCATCCTATTAGATATAAAAATGATCTTTCAAAAGCTTATGGTGCTAACAATATTCTCATTTGAGCACGTCCATAAAAAATGTTAAACAAAGTTAAATTTTGGCAAAAATTTTAAAGTTGAAACGCCAAAGGTATAAACTGAATATGACAACCTCAAAATCCAAACCAACCTTCCTACAAGATGAAAAATGACCTTCCTGAACTCGCCGACAAAATTTAAATTTGAGCATGTTTCTCAAAAAGATTGATCAAATTCAAATTTTAGCCAAAAGTTAGAATTTAAAACGCTTAATAACACAAACTGAAAATGACAGTCTCAAAACTCGAACCAACCATCCTATGAGATCAAAACTAAACTTGTAAGGCTAAATGCGGTGACAAAATTTCAGTTCGAGCACGATTACCAAAAATGTTGAAGAAAGTAATTTTGGTCAAAAGTTAAAAGTTAAAATGTCTAACAACACATTCTAAAAATGGAAGCCTCAAAACCAAAAGCCCTGTCTTATTACATAAAAAATGACCTTCCGAATTTAACTGCACTGACAAAATTTTAGTATGAGCGTCTTTTTCAAATATATTGACCGAAATTAAATTTTGGCCAAATTTTATAAGTTAAAACACTTAATGGCACACACTAAAAATGAAAGCCTCAATATTCGAATTAACCATCCTATAAGATAAAAAAATGACCTTTGGAGTTAATTACGCTGACGTAATTCTCATCTATTGACCAAAGTCAAATTTTGACCAAAATATATGATTTAAAATACCTGACGGCACAAACAAAAAACGAAAGCCTCAAAACTTAAATCAACCTTCCTTATAGATAAAATATGACCTTTCGAAACTAATAACACTGTCATAGTTTTAATCAGAGCATGTTTACAAAGAATATTGACCAAAGGCAAGTTTTGACTAAAATTTAAAAGTTAAAACACCTAACGACACAAACTGAATATGAAATCCTCAACACTAGATGATGACTTACTAAAAAAATTAACTCCAAGTGATAAATTTATCAACTATTCAATTATAAGTTAGTAATATATAATAATTTACCAATAATTTTTATCACATTTGGTAATGGTTACTATTCAACTAAACATTCATATGTCATATTACAAACTAATAATTAATATGTTGGTAAATTTTACCAATGAATTAATGATCGTTGGTATATTACCAACTATTTAAATAATGTTAGTAATTTACTAACTACAATCTTTATTCTTTTGTTAAATTTTCAACTAATTAGATATTGGTTGCAAAGTTTACCAACAAATTACATTCGTTACTAATTTACCAACATATTTATATTTGGTTAGTAAATTTAGCAACACAATCAGTCATTGGTAAATGTTTGATTAGTAATTCATTGTTAATAAGTTATTAAATTATATAAAAAAAATTTTGGTAATATTTACCAACCGATATATACTTCGTTGGTAATATTACCAACAAAAGGTGTACGTTAGTAATATTTCAGTTGGTGATCCATTGATAGAATGATGCTAAATTTGGCGCTATTTTTTCAGGCTGTATTACCAACTAAATTACTTAGTTAGTAAGATTTTGGTTGTTAATCTGTTACAATTTCGTTGTTAAATTTAAAATATAAGTCAGTTAGAAATATGTTTATAATTTGTTAGTAAAATACTAACCAACTTAAGTTGTTAGTGAAATATGTTGGCAATTTGAATTTTTTTATAGTGAGTTATGTTGTAAGATGTATTGACCATAATCATGATTTACGATTCTTCTTTAAGTAATTTTATGATTTTTAGCTTGGCCACACGTATCATGTTTTTTATTATATCCATATTTTATGTTTAATGCATATTCATACTTAGTACATTCAATGTACAATGTACATTTGTCCTTACATTGTTTCACTAATGCAGGGTACAATGATCTTCCACCCCCGCTCGTGGGTATTGTGAAATTTAAGTAGATTGAAGACTCAGTGCGTCCTAATGATTCGAGCACCATGTCATCGTTACTATAGTTTTCTTATGTCTTCAAGTTTTGGATATTTTACATAGTATACGATTTACATTTCGATCACATCTTGATGTACTAGTATGACTTGTCAAGACTACGTTCAGACTTCCGCTTTATATCACAGTTTTCTAATAATATGAGATTCTCTACCATTATCTATTATTTTGTATTGTTGTATTTATGTCAAGTGGCTGTGAAGGGCCTCTTGTGGTCTTATATGCTATGTCACGTCTAGGGTGTATTTTGGACCGTGACTTAAATGATAAACATGCATGAAGAGACCATAGAAGAGAAATTAATGGGTCACCATGTGTAGACATATACATAATGGGACAGAATATACAATACTCATGCTATGAAACGAGAAAGACTCTCTCTCTCTCTCTCTCTATATATATATATATATAAGATACCACCCGGACATGTTGTCATGGTTATTAAACAACTAAGTGCACAAATATAAGAGAACATGACATTATTGTCTATAAAATGCAAAGTATAGATGGTAAATACAAAAACAAAAATTGCTAGCGTTTAGACAACAAGATCTTACCACAATCCGATCAGAAGAAGACCTCAAATGTGTGGAGATCAATGTGAATGGTTCATACTAGGCGTTGAATAAAAAAATGCAGAAGTACAATATGAGTACCAAAACTTGAGAAACTCAGTAGGCATCATAGGTCGATCGAAATCAAAAGATAATGTAAAGCATTAATGACATGAAAAGTAACTAAATGACGGGATCAACCTACAAATGTAGTCATAATGAAATCATAACAATTTAAAAGGTAAAATAGTACTACTGGCATAATATATACACATCCATACATAAACAAATGATGTAGTACGATATGTGGATAGTACAGGAAAGCAAGATCCAAAATTTTTCCTTAGTCGGCTCGAAATAAATTATCGACCTTATGTATAAAATTAATGAACCTAGAATTATCCCTTGCACAATAAGAATAGTACATCGAGCTCATCAACAGAAAAGAACCAAAAAATGTCCCTCAAAAGGTTATTAATTAAAAAATAGTACTATCTTCAAATTAGAAATTAGTAAATGATTTGCATATTAGAAGATGAAAATCCATAAAAGTAATACATTTCATCATAAAATCGAATACCATAGGAATCAGAAATACACTCCCTTTTAGCTCAAATCAATATATATCAAAAACTAAATAGGGTATATTATCCTCCACAGTACAATCGTCACAAGATAATAATAAACTACCAAAACCTAAAGGGAAACAATAAACTACTACTTTTAAGATTCCCAAATGACCAATTGTACAAAATTCATAATATAACTTATCTCATCAAATCAAATACTCATATAAATTCATGAGAACTATACAATAAACTATCTTACTAAGCTAAGTTCAAAGGAGGAAACCTTAACCTACCTCGTAGATGAATGTCAAATTAGAAAATCGTCACACACAAGTTTTTCCTTTATGTAAAATCCCAAATCTACTCATAAGTTTTGCACTAACAATACCTACATCAATATTTCATAATTAGGGAAAAAAAATTAGCCCTTGTAACCCGAAGATGAAATGTGAAACCAAAAACAGCTATACCTTTAGGAGAGGGTAAAAAGCATAAACCCAGAATATGGACAAAAATTGAACTCAATTCTTAATCCAAATCGTCCCTAACGTCCCTAAAGCAAAAAAAGAATTTTCCAACAATTTTCAAGATTAAATGGAGGATTAAATGAGGAGAGAGTCATTTATGAGTATGGTTTGAAGTTCAACCACATATATTACTGTACTCAAGAGATGGATCGATTAAGATATGAGGGCTAGGAGGACAAATTTTGTATCTAGGATGGGTAAGCATGTTAAGAAAGAGTACACACTACACCATTGATCAACAACATGGAAATCTGTAAAATCATGGTGTATATTTGACAGGTTAACGCGGACAATATAAATATATAGAGGAACATTATATAAAGAGGGAAAAGTTATGTGGTCATGAGTTCAACCAGTAGAAGAACGAAAATGAAAATAAGTTACACTTTCGGAGGGGTCATCTAGACATGTGCCATCAACAACTAGTGCACCTGCACCGTGAAACATGAAGGATTAGAGGTTTTAAAACAAATAAAATTTCAGAGCACAAAGTTCTTATTCCCTAGGTAGTATGACACAAGGAACTACTCGAAATCCACCTTGTGGCGACTGTGTTAGGCCCATAAGAGGGAGTACCTTGATGACATAAGTGGATGTTATAGGTGTTATTATTTGGATAATTTTTTGAGAGATTGTCCATCTATAAAATAGGGTAATTGGGGAACAGAATCTAGTTTACTTTAGCAGCTCCATCATGCAAGGTTTCCTGAAGGGAAGTGCAACAGGAATACGTGAAGCGAAAAATCATTTGTATTCTATATCTAACCATCAATATAAAGAAATATCTCTCGATGTTGTTACAAGAATATTAAAAAGTCTTCTCTTTTTATTATCATTCTCTTCTTGATCCATATGCTAACTTATCTTTTGTTATCCCTAAAAACTACTAGATATTTTTTGTGTTGCTACTCCTATTGGTGAGTGCATTAACTAAAAGATTCTATAGAAATTGCGCTATAAATCCATCAGAAAGATACCATATCTCACCTATTTGAGTAGATATTGTGTATTTTGATATCATTCTAGGCATGAATTATTTATATTCCTACTATGTCTCAGCCGATTGAAACACCCAATTAGTACGGTTTCAGATCCCAAGTGAGCCAGCGTTTGAGTGGAAAAGGTAGTCTAGTGGTTCTTAAGAGTTGATTTATTTCATACCTTAAGTGCAGTAAGTTAGTTTTCAAGGTGTGTGTCTATTGATTAGAAAGAGTTAGACTCTGGTGTTGAGACACCTTCCCTTAAGTCTGTGATACAGCAACACGGGCAATCTTTCCCGTTTTCAACCCATATTCGATAGTCTCACAAACTTTGACTATCTCGACAAATTTTGCTCCTACGAGCAATAGGATTCGGTCATAATACTCGGGTTCTTACACCCGCACGAACAATTCTACAATTTCCTTTTCTGACATAGGCGTTCTGACCCTTGTGGCTTCCTTTCTCCACCTATAAGCAAAATCTCTGTAGCTATCGGTAGATTTTGTCTTCATCTTCTCTAAAGAATATTGATTAGGAATGATTTCGACGTTATATGCAAACCGATCGAAAAATCCTTTGCTAGAGCATTCCAGCTGGACCATTGTAGTAATGGGTAAAGACGCCATTCTTAACCGAATCTGAGTAGATTTCCCTCATTTTTTTCTTGAAAGGTGTGAATGAGCAATGAAAGAATATGCTTCCCTCTATTACCGGTATGTCAAGACGTGGTTCGTCACATTCAAGGATGACGCCATCACCCCAAGTGTTAGGAGTACTATCCATACTGAATAAATAATGGACTGTATTTTTAAACCCAATACACTCCTCTATTGTATGTCCTTTTTCCCTAGGATGACATTCACATGTCTTACGGAGGTCTCCTAATCACGCTTGGGGGATGCTTTCTTAATGGGTCCTAGAAGGCCCCTAGACCGATAGTGTTCAAAAACGAGAGCGCATGAGATGAACTCTATCTTCTTCTGGACTTCGTGCAGATATTCCTCGAGAGAAATTTTGTTGTCTCCATTTGCCAAACGTCCCTCAAAAGAAGGTGGACAGTCCAGTAACTCCTCATAACTCGTACAGGCGCTTTCCACGCTTTTTTACATCTCGACCCTCTCTTCTTCACTTGGTTCAGTTTGAATACCCTTTCCCTTGTCCATAGCGGCGATTTTGCCTTTCCTGAGACAATAGAGTAAAGTTTAGGATTGGGAGATGAGGTTTATCTTTTGAGTGAGAAACTTAAGACTCAAAAAATTTTGGTCGGACATTTGTGATAGTGGCTTTTGTATATATTTTGGTAATTTTTGTAAAAAAGAATGGGTTTCCTATATCCTCATTCATAGCAACATAGCACATAAACCGTTAAACACGCATATCGCGTCCTAGAACATATAGGGGGACCCTTTTGTGCCAAAGGTAGGCCTAGCGCATTTGAATGATGTACGCGTGAATTTGAACCATATAAACAACCCCCCCCTAAATGAATTTCACAAATGAATAATAATGTTCACAAAGGGGAAATAAAAGAATAAAACACTAAAAGACAGACCCACGCAAGAGCCATTTGAATTTTAGAAAGTGCAATAAAGGCAGGCCCGCGCAGGGGCTACATGAAAAATACATATCGAAAAACCCGCGCAGGGGCGAAAACAACTATGTCTCTCTAGATGGCCCTGCTCCGTCCCTGTCCCCCTGAGTCTTCTATTGCTGAAATATATATCTTAGCATTAGGAAGAATCCTTCACCGAGGCTTCCTTTGTATTCCAAGCTTTCGTATCGCATCTTCTCGATTTTCTCCTTTACGTAGGTATCGAAATCATCATAACCACGCCTTAGTATTTCCACCTGTAGAGTCGCCTTCTCAAGAGTATCTTGGTTCTCGACAAACTTAGCATACACTTCTTGCGCCTCTTTCTTTACCTCTTGTAGCTCGGCCACTGCTTTGACTTTTCTGTCCGTTACACTGCAAAAGCTGCGCGGGGTTTGGGAGGAGACGCTTTGCATGTCCTTCTTCAGCCATTCTTTGTAAACCTTCTCGTATCCAGCATTGAATCGATCAGGGCGATGGTGTCTTTATCTATACGCTTGGCACTTTTCCATTCTCTGAACATTTTAGACGCGTCGTGCACTCTATCGTCTCCAATATTGTATACATAAGCGCCATAGTACGCCTCTTTAGGTACAGTTTCTCTCCTCCCAAACTGTCGCAATACTCGAAAGGGTGCATAAGGGTGAATTGCCCGAACACCTCGGAGAGGAAGCACAATCTGTCAGCGGCTCTCCATGAATACTTCTTTGGATATGAAATGGTCAAGCATCTATTGGAGATCTTCTTCTCTCAATTCGGAGAAAATCAAAGCCCATCTCCCCCTTGTTCTCCGATTGTCCATATTCGCCCAGTACAACATGTCATTCAAATCTTTAAGGGTGTTCTTATTGTCAAGTGTATCCAACTCCGGAGTACCATCACCCTTTGCTAAATGGATGAGGATCCAACACTGAAAGAGCAAGTTGCATCCTTGGAAGTATCGATGCCCCCCTTTGCATTTTCCCAGGGCTCGATGAATATTGGACAAGATGACCGGAGCTATAGGGTACTACTTTGTTGTACCTTGGTTCTCATACCCTTTGAACAAAGTATGCACGGGTGTTTCAACTCGGGGATTGATACTCAGACTTGGACCATGTGGAAATACCATTGTTCTTAATAACACTACAGCAAATGCTTGAGGACGAATTTCATTCCATTCTCTGTAGGAGATCTTAAACTCTCGTTGTAAGTAGAGTAGAATCTCGCATTTCCAAATCAGATATAAAGATCTCTGAATACTACATGGGATTCTTGGCACCAGTAGGAAAAATCTTTCCTCAACCCGAACCAGTCAGCTATATTTTCTACAGAAGGCTTATTAGGGATAAAGATGTCTTCTTGTTTTCTTGCTTTCCTTTCTATCCCAGTGCCTTCCGTGTCTATGCAGTCTCGTATTTTCTCCTAAGTCGGGGTAATTTCACCGGTTACTAATCCGAACACCATTCGTTGGCTATCCCAATAGCCTATGAGGACTTCAACTAATTCTGGCTAACCGTTCATATTGATCAATTTTGTCAGGGCACCCACATATCTGTTGAGGATTCTTCTATGATCCCCCGCTGAGATTTTCATGCCACATTTTGAGTTGGGGTGGCCTGCTATGACCATATAAAACATTGGGAAACGGTCCATATCTACAAAACAGAAGCTAGTTAGTTTTACCCACCCCAAATTGGTTTTCACATGATGTGTCGTGTCACGATCGGAATCTAGACCCCAGACGAGACCGATGTCGTTGAGCTCTCAGAGGTCGCATACAATCCTACATATATCATCTTTACTTTATCAAGTTTTTTTTTGCGGAAAATTTGAACTTTTTATTATTTAAAATTCGTATAAGACATTCTACTTAAACTCATAAATGTTCACAATCAACCACCTAACAATAAGATCATCAAATGAAAAAAAAATTCATAGATGCATTAAATGTGTACTTGACAAATTGGCACTAATACAAAGTCTGACATGAAATGCGAAATTAAACACTAGTGTAACATGCTCCACTAGCTAAAGCCTACATCTAATATAGATAATAACAGTAGATAGCCTCGAGATAATGAGGGCCTACCAAGTCAGGATGAAAGCTCCACGTTCGGATAGTTGCAACGTCGTACCGTAAGATCTAACGTCCAGAAAGTAGATACTTGTATGGAATTAGTACACACTTGTACAAATTATGGGTATATGCAAGCACACACCAAGGACATGCATGAGAAAGAATAGCTCTTTCCTAACAACATGATTTATGGAAAGTCAAGTCAGTGGACTTGCCAAATTTGGATTAGGAAAGTCAATAGACCTGCCAAAATTTGGATTTAGAAAGTCATGCCATAAGTGTAACATGCATCATCAAACTTATCATTTTGCAAACAACACATAACATATTTCACATATCATATCGCGTAGTTCATATCATTCTTTCATATGTTATGAGATTTTGGGATCATGGACTTGACGTTAGGACTTCCCAAAATGAGGGCTCAACATATGGGACCTCAACTAGGGATCCTTCTTTAGCAAACACAGAGTTTGCTTGATTCATACGTACTTCATGTGTCATTCTTTCATATACTAGTGCAATCACCAGTCATACCTAAGATGTAGTTTAAGACTCTAATCGGGTTTGTTGTGCAATGACCAAGAATAACCTAGCGTCATTACTAAAGTCTAGCTCACCTCTTGATTATCCTATCCTTACACCTTTGGTATCGTTCAATTCATTATGTGCATCATTTGAGGCTGGCCTCATTCATTCTTTGGAAACTTTTAATTTAACGGACATAGATCATGTGAGCATCATGAAATCCAGTGTCTTCCCTGCACCATAAAGAGATGGTCGGCAAGACTGACCCAAAACATGCTAGAGTACATGGGAATTAAACCCCTCTAGAACCCTATATTGTCAATATAGGTTCGAAGACTAAGAGATATAAGAAGACCCATACCCGGCATGACGGACAGTCTCGTCTCATGAGAGTTACGTGAACCTCCGCCCTTCCCAAAAGAAAGCATCACCGCTCATAGATAGCCTATCTGTGCTCAGTATAAAGTTCCATTACATTCAACTCATACATCATGGAAGTTAGCTTCTAGCATGAGGACATCATAGCTCATTAGATGATTTCTCATCTCATCATTAGTATTAAGTATGCATTAACTTCAATAATTTCACTAGAGTGTTCATAGAGACTGGTCTCTTTATTAACTTTACACTCTCATAGGTCAGTACGTTTTGGTAACATTTACTTAGGTTCATTCGAGATTGCTCTCATTTTTCACATTAGCCTCTTATCATGTTGTCACCACATTCATTAACTTTAGCACATTTTCTCTTCATAATTACTCATCCCTTTACATGAATGTTCATTTCATCATATGTCAATGCACTTCCCATTTAGTATGTTTCACACTCTTACTTAACCCTTCTAGGTTTACATCATTTCATCACATACATCTTAGGTTCACTTACTTTTAAAGTTATGCTAGACTTATGAGTTAATACATACAAGCCATGAGGCTTCATTCATAGTTTGTCTAAGTGATTCATGTTTACCCAAGATTTTGTGGTACAGAACATATGAATCTTGTAGATATGCCAACATATTTATTTTGATCTTTAGAGGCAGCATTCATTAAATATTTGTTTATGTATGACTTATGTGTCAATACGGAATTGGGCAAGGGAACCCTAGTTCAAATCCCTTGAACAATACATAAATCTTATTTTAAACTTGATAATTGCATTTTTCAGATTTTGAAGACTCTAGTTCGATTCCCATCAATCCCATAATATTTCTTTGTTGTTCTCCTCCCCTTTTTCGTTTTAAGGCAAGAAGGTTGTGGTTTAATCTCCTACAACCTCATTATTTTTCTTTTAATTTATTTCTTAACTTTATCACCTATCCAAGAGGTTGTGGGTTCAATCCCCAGTCTCCACATTTATTTTCTCCTTTAATTTTCTACTAACTCTCTCATCCATTCAAGAGGTTGTGGGTTCGATCCCCACTCTCCACATTTTATTTTCTCCTATATTTTTATCCTAACTCTCTCATACATTCAAGAGGTTGTGGGTTCAATTCCCACTCTTCACATTTTATTTTCTCCTTTATTTTTCTCCTAACTCTCTCATCCATTATAGAAGTTGTAGGTTCGAATCCCCACAGCCTCACCTTATTTTAATTTACATTTTCTCCTTACCTTCTGATTCTGCCAAGAGGTGGTGGGTTCGAATCCCACTCCCCTAATTATTTTTATTATTTTTAAAAGTTATCCTTACTCTCTTGTTTGGCCGAGACGTTGTGGGTTCGAATCCCACACCTCTCATTTTTTTTCAGCTTTCATGTAGCGAGGTCTTGGGTTCAATCCCCACTGACCTGACATGTTTTAAATTTATTATAAAACTTCTCAAACCTCAAGTGTTCTGTCCGAAACTCCATCACCAAGTGCTGGGAATTTGACTAAATTTTCTAGCCTTGATTTAACAACATTCATACATTCGTTTTGTGGTATTTTCATTATTTGTTTCATGCGTTTTTAAGTATAGATTCATTGTTGCTTTAGCTTAGATTTTTCCACTTAAGATCAGCCACCTTACACTTCATTTAAATATCACAAATTACACATCTTATGCACCTTAATTCGAATCATTAAACAAGCCATTTTAAGGGTTTCAAATGGAGAACAACAACAAACATTTTACACATTGCACCACATCATTTTCGGCTGACATCATTGAACATGCTTGCTATTTGCAAACACAAAATCACAAAGAACATCATATTTTACACTTATGTACCAGCAACCATACCAACAACATGATTTCTAACCTAATTTAGATTGAAAGTGGAAGGAGACTAGGGAAAAGGAATTCATCAATAATGGGGACAACCCTAGTTTCACACATTGAATTTTGTAGAAAGAAATTTCTCTTGGAGAAAGGATTCCAAGAGAAAAAACCCATAAATGTTCTTGGTGTTGTTCAACACTCAAAGTTGCTTTAGCTTAGATTTTTCCACTTAAGATCAGCCACCTTACACTTCATTTAAATATCACAAATTACACATCTTATGCACCTTAATTCGAATCATTAAACAAGCCATTTTAAGGCTTTCAAATGGAGAACAACAACAAACATTTTACACATTGCACCACATCATTTTCGGCTGACATCATTGAACATGCTTGCTATTTCCAAACACAAAATCACAAAGAACATCATATTTTACACATATGTACCAGCAACCATACCAACAACATGATTTCTAACCTAATTTAGATTGAAAGTGGAAGGAGACTAGGGAAAAGGAATTCATCAATAATGGGGACAACCCTAGTTTCACACATTGAATTTTGTAGAAAGAAATTTCTCTTGGAGAAAGGATTCCAAGAGAAAAAACCCATAAATGTTCTTGGTGTTGTTCAACACTCAAAGTTGCTTTAGCTTAGATTTTTCCACTTAAGATCAGCCACCTTACACTTCATTTAAATATCACAAATTACACATCTTATGCACCTTAATTCGAATCATTAAACAAGCCATTTTAAGGCTTTCAAATGGAGAACAACAACAAACATTTTACACATTGCACCACATCATTTTCGGCTGACATCATTGAACATGCTTGCTATTTCCAAACATAAAATCACAAAGAACATCATATTTTACACATATGTACCAGCAACCATACCAACAACATGATTTCTAACCTAATTTAGATTGAAAGTGGAAGGAGACTAGGGAAAAGGAATTCATCAATAATGGGGACAACCCTAGTTTCACACATTGAATTTTGTAGAAAGAAATTTCTCTTGGAGAAAGGATTCCAAGAGAAAAAACCCATAAATGTTCTTGGTGTTGTTCAACACTCAAAGTTGCTTTAGCTTAGATTTTTCCACTTAAGATCAGCCACCTTACACTTCATTTAAATATCACAAATTACACATCTTATGCACCTTAATTCGAATCATTAAACAAGCCATTTTAAGGCTTTCAAATGGAGAACAACAACAAACATTTTACACATTGCACCACATCATTTTCGGCTGACATCATTGAACATGCTTGCTATTTCCAAACATAAAATCACAAAGAACATCATATTTTACACATATGTACCAGCAACCATACCAACAACATGATTTCTAACCTAATTTAGATTGAAAGTGGAAGGAGACTAGGGAAAAGGAATTCATTAATAAAGGGGACAACCCTAGTTTCACACATTGAATTTTGTAGAAAGAAATTTCTCTTGGAGAAAGGATTCCAAGAGAAAAAACCCATAAATGTTCTTGGTGTTGTTCAACACTCAAAGTTGCTGCCCAGAATCACCACCAACCAACGTCCAACACAGAAATTCCCACCTTACCGATCGAGAATGTAACGTTTCGCTTTACTGTGATGGATTGTTTTTGTTGTTTGTATTTTATAAGTTCTTCAAGTGTGAAGAACTTTTGTAGTTATTTCTTAATGTTGTTGCTGCTTTGTTAGCTGAGAAAACGTGAAAATTGACAGAGAGGCACACGTGAGAGGTAGACGGATAAGCGTGAAAGAGAGAAGTGTGAGGTAGTGTCCCCTTAGAACTAGGGCTTGTTGGCAAGACTTAGTCAAATTAATTAATAATTAATAATTAATAAATAAAAATATGATTTTCATATTTTCATAAATCAGCCATTAATTATTAATTTATTAAGTTAATCTACCAAATTAATTAAAACAAATTAAATCGCTGCTCCCACATAGGTTCGAACCCCGGTGGAGCAAGATTTTGCTTCATGGGCAATTTCGTCCCTCTCTATCCAAAATGCCCCTTCATCATATGAATTAAATAATTAATTACATGTTTAGGGTAATTATGATACTATCCTTTGCCTGGAAAATGACCATTTTATCCCTAGACCCTCCAAACATAAATTTCCTCTTATTAAGTCCGGTAAAGACTTATGCGGGAAAATCTTTATATTCGGGAGCCCTACATGGATGGACCTAAACTTTACTAGCTCAACTAACTCCCAAAGTTAGTTGGCTTGGCTGTTGTAAGGGTTCAGAGGCCTGGTTCTACGCGCATCAATCCGTGTGAACCCGGTCTAATCGTAGGCATTCGTGACACATTATGCATTTCTTATCTTATCCATTTTTAGGGTTGTTACATTATCCCCCCCTTAGGAACATTCATCCACGAATGACACTACTCTTTACTAACATAAGCAATTCATCTATAGAATGTATGCATACATAGTCAAATACCTGAAGGACTAAGGAACTCTTTCCTAAACTAGTCTCATCAAAGCATACAACATAAGTAAACATGTAAGTCATACAAATCAACAACCAGCATGATGACTCAAATATATTAACCTCATACTAGTGCATAAACACCATACATAGTCAAATACCTGAAGGACTAATTAAGGCTACTTACCCGAGACTTCACCAGAGGTGCCTTCCCCGGCACTCCTAGACTCGAGTGCGAAGAATCGTTGCCTCCTTGGAGCCTCTTCACTTGGACCACTAGGCTGAACTCTCTCCTTCCTTGTTCTTTACTTTTCCTATTCGGACATTCCTTCAACATGTGACCCGGTTTACCACAACTCTAACAAGCGTTAGTGCCCATCATACACTCTCCTCCATGTAGTTTGCCACACTTCCTGCAAGGTGGTCTCTCCGGAGGTGTATCTACTTTATTGTTTCTTTTAACTCTGGACTCGGAATCCCTATCATAGAGACCCTCGGATGAATTTGACTCCCCTTAGTGGGAGAGTCCCTTCTTAAACTTGGGTTTATCCCTGATTCCAGTACTACTCTTCTTTGAAAAATTCTCCTCAGCTTGCCTTGACCTATTCCCTGCCCTAGTGTGCTTCTTCTTCCTGCTTTCCTCCACTTTCTGGACAAGGACCATAAGCCTGGAAAGGTCCAACTGTCATGCAGCATAGATGCCCTACACTCCTCCTCCAGATCCTCAGCAATCCCTGTCAAGAATCTACTCATCTCGTCTCTACTGTTAGACACAAGAGAAGTGGCATACCTTGATAATTTTACAAACTTGAAGAAATACTCCCTGACTGTCATCAGTCCCTGTTTAAGGTTAATAAACTCCTCAACCTTGGCCTCTCTCATCTCCCTGAGGAAAAATCTCCCCAGGATGGCTGTCTTAAATAGCTCCCATGTGACTGAAACTCCGCCCAAAGCTCGGCTATCCTGCGACATCTTGCATCAAGTCTCAATATTCTTGAGATGATAGGAAGCCAGCTCAGCCTTCTCAGTATCTGTGGCCCTCATGGCCACCAAAATCTTGTATACCTCATCCATGAATTCCTGGGGATCCTCTAAAGTCTTGGACCCTGTGAAAATAGGAGGATTCATCCTTGTAAAGTCTCGTCGCCTATCAGCCATGCTACGTACAAGTGGGTTCTCCCTTTGAACATTATGTCGGTTGACCTGGGCAGTCATGGACTGGGCCTGCATATTGATGGCCTTTGACATCTGGGCCATACATGCCCGCACCTCCGCATCAGTCAACCCAGCAAGGTTAACTGGCATAGCCACTCCTTCAGTTGGAGCCTGGGTGGAACTTGATTGTCCCAAGCAGCTGCTACTCCTCTCCTCTGACCAATAGCTCTCCTAGTGTTCATTCTCTGTAGGATTGGTGATAGACATGCTCATAAAACCAAGAAAATCAGATATTAGGAAAGGCATGATAAGATCATAACAAGGGAAATTTTCCTATGCATCATGCAGTCTCTAATTCAGGATAGTGGTGCACTTCATTACCATGACATAGAAAGTACTAAATGTGGTTGATATGAACTTATTATTCTCGGAATTTAACCTAGTGCTCTGATACCATCTTTGTCATGCCCAAAATCTAGACCCAAGATGAGACCAACATCGTTGACCTCTTAGAGGTCGCAGACAAGCCTACATACGTCATCTCTACTTCTTCTAGGCTAATTTTTTTTGCGGAAAATTTGAACTTTTTGTTATTTAACATTCGTATAAGACATTCTACTTAAACTCATAAATGTTCACAGTCAACCATCTAACATTAAGATCATCAAATGAAAGAAATAGTTCATAGCTGCATTAAATGTGTACTTGACAAAACGGCACCAATACAAAGTCTGAAATAAAATATGAATGAAACACTAGTGTAACATGATCCACTAGCTAAAGCCTACATCTAATCTAGATAATAACAGTAAACAGCCTCAAAAGCATGAGGTCCTACCAAGTTCGGATGAAAGCTCCCCGTTCGGATAGCTGCAACATCGTACCGTAAGATCTAACGTCCACATGTGCCTGCACCTAAAAGTAGATATTTGTATGGAATTAGTACACACTTGTACTAAGTATAGGTATATGCAAACACACACCAAGGACATGCATGAGAAAGAATAACTCTATCCTAACAACATGATTTATGGAGAGTCAAGTCAGTGGACTTGCCAAATTTAGATTACGAAAGTCGATGGACCTGCCAAATTTGAATTTAGAAAGTCATGCCACGAGTGTAACATGTATCATTAAAGTTAAAATTTTGCAAACAGTACATAACATATTTTACATCTCATATCACGTAGTTCATATCATTCTTTCATATGTCATGAGACCTTGGGATCATGGACTTGACGTTAGGACTTCCCAAAATGAGGGCTCAATTCTTTAGCAAACACAGAGTTTGCTTCATTCATACATACGTACTTCATTTTTCATTCTTTCATATACTAGTGCAATCGCCAGTCATACCTAGGATGTAGTTTAAGACTATCATCGGGTTTGCTGTGCAATGACCAAGAATAACCTAGCGTTATTACTTAAGTATAGCTCACCTCTTGATTATCCTGTCCTTACACTTTTGGTATCGTTCATTTTGTTAGGCGCATCATTTGAAGTTGGCCTCATTCATTCTTTGGGAACTTTAAGTTTAACAGATATAGATCATGTGAGTATCATGAAATCTAGTGTCTCCCCAACAAAAAAAGAGGTGGAATCACCGGCGAGAGTGACCCAATACATGCTAACGTTCATGGGAATTGAACCCCGCTAAATCCTTATATTGGTAGTATAGGTTCGAAGACAAGGAGATATAAGGAGCCCATACCCGGCATGCCGGACAGTCTCATCTCATGATAGTTACGTGAACCTCCGCCCTTCTCGAAAGAAGGCATCACCGCTCATAGCTAGCCTATCGGTGCTCAGTATGAAGTTCCATTACATTCAACTCATACATCACGGAAGTTGGCTTCTAGCATAAGGACATCATAGCTCATTAGATGATTTCTCATCTCATCATTAGTATTAAGTATGCATTAACTTCAATACTTTCATTAGAGTGTTCATAGAGACTGGTCTCTTCATTAACTTTAAACTCTCATAGGTGAGTACATTTTGGTAACATTTACTTAGGCTCATTCGAGATTGCTCTCATTTTTCACATTAGCCTCTTATCATGTTGTCACAACATTCATTAACTTTAGCACATTCGATCTTCATAATTACTCATCCCTTTACATGAATATTCATTTCATCGTATGCCAATGCACTTCCCATTTAGTGTGTTTCACACTCTTACTTAACCCTTCTAGGTTTACATGATTTCATCACATACATCTTAGGTTCACTTACAAGTGATTCATGTTTACCCAAGATTATGTGGTACAAGACATATGAATCTTGTAGATATGCCAAGATATTGATTTTGATCTTTAGAGACAGCATTCATTAAATATTTGTTTAAGTATGACTTATGTGTCAATACTAAATTGGGCAAGGGAACCCTAGTTCAAATCCCTTGAACAATACTTAATCTTATTTTAAACTTGATAATTGCATTTTTCAGATTTGGAAGACCCTAGTTCGATACCCATCGATCCCATAATATTTCTTTCTTGTTCTCCTCCCCTTTTTCGTTTTAAGGCAAGGAGGTTGTGGGTTCAATCCCCCACAAGCTCATTATTTTTCTTTTAATTTACCTCTTAAATTTCTCACCTATACAAGAGGTTGTGGGTTCAATCCCCACTTTACACATTTATTTTCTCTTTTATTTTTCTACTAACTCTCTCATCCATTCAAGAGGTTGTGGGTTCAATCCCCACTCTCCACATTTTATTTTCTCATTTATTTTTCTCCTAACTTTCTCATCCATTCAAGAGGTTGTGGGTTCAATCCCCACTCTCCACATTTTATTTTCTCATTTATTTTTCTCCTAACTCTCTCATCCATTCTAGAGGTTGTGGGTTCGAATCCCCACAGCCTCGACTTATTTTAATTTACCTTTTTTCCTTACCTTCTCATTCTGCCAAGAGGCGGTGGGTTCGAATCCCACTTCTCTCATTTTTTTCAGCTTTCATGTAGTGAGATCTTGGGATCAATCCCCACTGACCTCACATGTTTTAAATTTATTTTAAAAATTCTCAAACCTCAAGTATTCTGGCCGAAACTCCATCACCAAGTGCTGGAAATTTGACTAAATTTTCTAGCCTTGATTTAACAACATTCATCCATTGATTTTGTGGTATTTTCACAATTTGTTTAACACGTTTTTAAGTGTAGATTCGTTGTTGTTTTTGCTTTGATTTTTCCATTTAAGATCAGCCACCTTACACTTCATTTAAACATCACATATTATACATCTTATGCACCTTAATTCCAATCATTAAACAAGCCTTTTTAAGGCTTCATAACGGAGAACAACAACAAACATTTTACACATTGCACCACATTATTTTCGGTTGACATGATTGAACATGCTTGCTATATCCAAACACAAAATCACAAAGAACATCATATTTCACACTTAACTACGAGCAACCATACCAACAACATGATTTCTAACCTAGTTTAGATTGAAATCGGAAGGAGACTAGGGACAAGGAATTCGACAATAAAGGGGATAGCCCTAGTTTCATACGTTGAATTTTGTAGAAAGAAATTTCTCTTGGAGAAAAGATTCCAAGAGAAAAAACCCATACCTGTTCTTGGTATTGTTCAACACTCAAAGTTGCTGCCCAGAATCACCACCAACCTAACGTCCAACACAGAAACTCCCGCCTTACCGTTGAGAATGTAACGTTTAGCTTTACTTTGACGGATTGTTTTTGTCGTTTGTAATTTATATGTTCTTCAGGTGTGAAGAACTTTTGTTGTTATTTATGATTTTTGTTGCTGCTTTGTTAACAGAGAAAAACGTGAAAATTGAAAGAGTGGCAGACGTGAGAGGTAGATGGATAAGCGTGAAAGAGAGAAGCGTGAGGTAGGGTCCCCTTAGAACTAGGACTTGGTGGCAGGACTTAGTCAAAATAATGAATAATTAATAAATAAAAATCTGATTTTCATATTTTAATAAATCATCAATTAATTATTAATTTATTAAATTAATCTACCAAATTAATTAAAACAAATTAAATCATTGCTCCCACCTAGGTTCGAACCCGGGTGGAGCAATATTTTGCTTCATAGGCAATTTCGGCCCTCTCTATCCAAAATGCCCTTACACCATATTAATTAAATAATTAATTACATATTTAGAGTAATTACTATATTATCCTTAGCCTGAAAAATGACAATTTTACTCCTAGACTTTCCAAACATAAGATTTCCTCTTTTTAAGTCCGGTAAAGACCCATACGGGAAAATCTTTATAATCGGGAGCCCTACATTGCTGGACACAACCTTTCCTAGATCAACTAACTCCCAAAGTTAGTTGGCTTGACTGTTGCAAGGGTTCAGCGATCTGGTTCTACGCGCATCAATCTGTGTGAATCCAATCTATTCGTAGGCATTCTTGACACATTAAGCATTTCGTATCTTATCCATTTTTAGGGTTGTTACATGTTGTGAGGTCAAAGACCTTAGACACGGTTTTGATGGTTTTCTACTAAATGGACTTAATACACCTAGGGTATTAAGCCGTCTTAGGCTAATTCTTAATTTTTGGTTTTGGTTTCGCTCTAGCTTAGGCTTACTAGAATCATTTTCAAGTCGACGGTTACCCGAGTCGGACAAACATCGGGGCGAAGCTACCAAACAAGGTCGGATGAACGCATTCCAACTATTTGTTTGATACTTCCAAATAATTTTATGTATTTCTGAAGAAATCCGTGGAAAGCCATGTAACTTTCATTTTCCTAATGCATACTACTCGCCGTTTGGCGGAAGAATTTCATGGAAATGCAATAGTTTCAAAACTAAGGTAAACTAAACAAGTAAACAATTTATCACAAATAGCCAAAGAACATTAGTTTCAAGGTTAGAATACTCCAAATCCCCAGCAGAGTCGCCATTTCTATTTTATTAAGAAAAGTGAAAATATTTGTTTTGTAAGTTTTTTTACTTTTTTATAGTTGCCACTTAATTTTTGAGAAAAATCAAGAAAATTTCTATTTTCAAAAGACTTAACAGAAAAATCAATTCAAAATAATTTTAAAGGGTCCGGGGATTCTTATTTCTATTTTAGGAAGGTTTTAGGCACCTAAAATTTCCGCTAACTTGCTTTTCCGACAAAGAACTATTTGGCTAAAATTTCAACTTTTAATGTCGAAATGACATCTATTTAAACTGTTAAAAAATGAATTCTTAGCTCTTTATCTAAGTGACTGTCTAATTGAATATTTTATTTTTTGTAAAACAGATTCGAACTTGGTCCAATTTTAAGTTGTTAAAACATTACGGTGTTCGACGGGGACTTGGAGTTTTCAACCTTTTAAACTACCGACAAATGAAGCAAGTAAATAAACAAGAGAAAGGGAAATGGAATTGGGTCCAAATCCGAGTTTCCTATCCGCCTTGACCGGAATTTTGTACCCACCTGCTTTGGGTTTTTGACCCATTTTCTTTCGTACCTATCCTAGACTAAACATACCATAATAATAAATAATCATTCAAAAAAGATAGACAAGGGCTTAGTCCCCAAAATACAAAATGATAAAAATGGAAAAAGCATAACATAAAAGGGGGCTAATAGGTCCTTAGTCTTCAACATTTCCAATTCGCTTTGATTTTTTGCCACTCTAAGATCTGTACGCCTCATTTTATGACTGACTGACTCGGAAGGAGGAGTTTGAGCCTTTATGGCTCTTTCAAAAAGATGCGAGTAGAGGAGTTCCCATCGATTTCGGGGTGGATTTCACATGTAACAAAACGATAATGAGAATTAGCACATGAAATTACGAACAAATGAGGTATAATTTGAAATAAATAAAAAAAGGAATTCAACTAAACTTTAAAATCACTTAAATCTCAAATCGAACCGACACATATGACTCTAAGGAAAGCCAAATGAAACAATTAAAAATGATAAAGTTGATATATAACGAATAGCGACACTGGACAGTAGCATACCTATATGCATGCATTTACTTAATAAGCATATTATTTTCCAGGGACAACATAAACTTTAACTAATGATAAATCCACAAATTTAAAAAGAATAAAAATTATGCTGCCTAATTAGCCAACATGACATGCTATGACTTAGCCTAAGCAACTCTATTAGATGAGATCTAATGATATTGACCTAAGATGTCAAAAACAAAACAGTCGAGGGCTAAGGAAAAAAAACACTTTTTTAAAGCAAAGAGCAAGGAAATGACAGGAACAGCTGCTAAGGCCCCCCTTTTTATTATCATTATTATTATTTTAAAGTGTGAGCAACGAATCTATTCAACTATAAGGAAGGAAACTAATTGAATTGATATACTTAAAGCACTTCACTCGTGTACGACAAAGGCAAGAAATATTACAACAATGTCCTAAAACTCGCCAAGGCATCTCCAAATAATTCACCAAAAATTTCCGATTTAACATGTTTAAACCATGGCCCCACTAAAAATAATTAGAGTTGAGTCAATCTTTTTTAAAGGGAAGTTCACTTGTAAATGGGAGAAAAGAAAATTTTTATTAGAAGATAAACCCAACGATAACCAAAATGGAAATAATTGATAACGAAATTGTATCCAATACTAAAGAAATTTTCCAGCATATGATTCATCCTAACTATTTAGACCATGGTATATCATTTTAACCGAATTAGATCTTCTAAAAATATCAACAAGCAAACTTGCAATTAGGCCATGAAATTTCATCGAAACCAAAACTACTAGATGTAACGACCTGTTTAGTCGTTTTGAGCAGCAGATTTATTTCGGGAAAAACTGGCTAAGATTACGGACATCACGACAATCCGTCATAGGCACGACGGCCCGTCACAGATGTCTCGTTTCAGCATACTTAGAATTCTAAAATTGGGTACTGAAAATCGACTCTCTGTAATCTGTGACGGACCTGCAGGACGTGCCGTCACATCCACGACGAGCCGTCGTAAGCTCTCGTTGCAAAACACTTCAACTCTTGAGAAATTGGTACGGGAAACGAGTCTCTGACCGTCAGGACGGAGGTGCAGGACGGACCGTCACAGGTGTGACGGGCCGTCACAGTCCACCTGGACTTTGGGGAGGTTGCGACGACCATCGTGACGGACCGTCGCAGGCACGACGGACCGTCACAGGTTGCGCAAGTCCCAGGCAGAATCGGATTTCTT
>NC_028647.1:18093049-18144957 GCF_001406875.1 Solanum pennellii
TTTTAGTTATTTTTGTTCTTAGACATTCTTAGTTTAGTAATTTGAGATAGATGTTCTTGTGATGATGACTTCCAGATTTTGGGGAATTAATAGATGTTGATTTGTTTTATTTAATGAGTTTAAGTCTTCCGCATTATTTTCTGTTGATATATGTTAAAATGATAAGGGTTAGATTGGTTGGTTCGCTCACATAGGAGGAAATTGTGGGTGCCAGTCGCGGCCCCGATTTTGGGTCGTGACACTAGATAATCAAACAATGAGTATTTCTTTAATGTAATATAATGAAAATCATTGAGCACTATCCTAATTTTAAGAAGATGACCAACATAAAGATAAGCCTTAGGGGAGGCAAAATATAATAATCAAGCATATTGAATGAAAGGAACATATGATACATATTCTAAGAACAAGCTTCAAGGATACCTAAATAACACAATATGCCAATATCTGAAACCAAACATGAAAAACAATCAAAATATGCGAGGGAAATAAAACTACAACATTGCTCTAATATTAATGAGACTCTAACGTTCCAGCTCGACCGAAAACGAATGCCAAACCAAACCATGAGAAAATAGAGACATAATAAAACTAAACAGCCATCAAACCCAAGTTGAAATCGACGAGAATATACTACTCAAAACGAAAAAATAGAGACTCTATTGATTTTTTTAAAAAAAAGCCAGGCCACAAACAAAAAAGAAATGAATTTAGAATGGAAATACACTGCTTAAATTCATATAAGACCATAACTCTCTTAATCCCTTCATGAACAAAGAAAAACTAAAGCATGAAAGAGAGTCATTTTACCTCTTTCAGAGCAGCGATACTAGGAAGCTAGCGAGCTCGGAGTCGATTCCCACCATGCAAAATACAGATCAAGAACAATAACCCCGATACGCAGGACGAAATACCTGCCCAAAATACTAAAGATGAAAGGAGAAGAAAGTATTTTCTCTTTTATCGACTATGTTTCTGTGATCTCTATATAGCTTATGTCTACTTTGTTTTACCACTAGCCTTTGATTTAAAATTTCCCAACAGAAAGCTAACTCAAAAATTTTACCCCTCTTTTTGTGATCTTTCACTGTAACTTATGCCAAAACTTCTACTAAAAAACCAAAAGAAAAAATATCTAATAATTTTCTTTTCAAGAATTCTTTTTCTCTCTCCCCCCTCTCCTGCTACGAAAATAAATGAGAGTATATATAGGGAACTTTTAGGGTTTTCGGGTGTTTTGGGGGGTAAGACGAAAATGGATGAAATGAGTCCCATCGGTTCAAAATTCAAATGCCTTCCCTAAATCGGACGAACAACCTTTTTCAGAAATTCTAACTCTATTGCGAAAAGGGAAAAGGGGATGGACGATTAGGATCGATCTCCCATCCTAGATATCGACGTGGCATGATCTCGTCATCCCAAGGACAATTTTCGCATGCGTGGACTGCTGTTGATTCTTACAAGTAGAAAGAGACGTTGGGTTGCCTGTTACGTGCTAATACTCGTCGCTTGGCGTCGTTGTGCTCACCGCACGTGTATCGTTGCTGGGGACGCTTGAGAATTGATTTTCCCCATTTGCGCGTGAAGGAGGAGGGCGGTGGGTATCTGAATACTATCGTTGGGGTCTTGGGGGTAACTTAAATGGACCGGGTCGGGTCTAACGGGAAGATGGTCTACTGAAAGTTAAGGGATTTGGGTTTTGGTGCTGGGCTTCTGAAGAACTTTGCTTCCTGGGCCTCTTAACCTTTGAGAATTTTAGCTAGTTACAGGGCTGAGGGGGATTTTAGAGTGGGCTGGAAAAAGGGTGAGGGAGTTTGTTGGGTCGGGGCAAAGAAAGGAGTCAGGTGGGCCAAAATTTGGGATGGGATTTTTGAGAGAATGGGCTGGAGGATATTTGGCACCACAAATAGTGATAAAATGTCTATGTTTGCAAATAGAAAATGGATAAATACATTTGTAGCCATATGGAATTCAAAATAGCCGAATTAGATCTCTTTCGCGAGTTTGACTAAAATTGGCATAAAATGAATTGACAAAAATTAATTAATGAGCTTCTCGAATTTGACAAGATGAAATAATTAACTCAATTACAAACTTGTAATTCGAAAATATAATTATTAATCTAGACTAAATTTATTTAATACAACATTAAGTAAAACTAAAATCTTTTGAGGCGATTTTTAAATATTTTAAACTGATTATGTATAACATATAAAAACACATATCACTTAGAACATCAAAAATAATATCTACTAAAGCTACCTTAAAAGGACTTAAAAATATATTTTATATTTTATGAAGTCAACCATTTCCACTCATTTGGAATCTAAGAAGCTCGAATCAATTAATTTATATTGGCGGGTCAATATTGGGTGTCAACAACCTTATATAAGAAAGACTTATGTTTTTGCATGATTAGTATGAATGCATATTAAGGTTGAATATTCTTATGTCAATACATGAATTATAATTATGCATGTGAATTACATTTATGACTTTTTAATGGGTTTGCTTAGTATATGTGGAGTGGGACTCCATGTGTACATTGCACATGTGAAGGTGTGAAGGGGTTGTGAGGGTGGTTTGCCTATGGTATAAACTAAATGGGTTATGACTAAGATTAAATTAACAAATGAGTTCTGATGTGGACATTAATGAAGTATGTTGGTCTTATGTCTAATATTAAATGAAGAAGTTATGACTTGTTGAATATGATGTGCCAAGTCTATGGTGGCTTCCTAGGAACACTTGGTGTGAGTAGTATTATAGGGTGCTACTTGAAAATTGCACTAATGTGACTTGGGTGTTTCTTAGGTGATGGTTTTTATGTAAATATTTAATGTCATATGATGTGCTTATGACTATAAGAATATATGTTGTTGGATTGATGAAGCCTATATGAAAGTTCATCTTTGGTTACGTTAAGGTGATACGTTGTACTAAGTATCACTTAAGGGTTGATTAAAGAAAGGAGTTAAGATAAAATATAAGGTAATGTATGGTGTGTACTGAATATACCTCAAATGCAATAAATGGCTTCCATGTGTATGATGATGTATGTGGTCTATGTTGTGCCTATTGATCAATTTTCATGAAGTTTTTCTAAAATAGAATGATGCATGGTTTCCAACAGAATGTCCTCTTAAAAGCATGTTTTGCCATGATTATCATACTGAGTGAATTCTTGTACTAACACCATTCTTTTTCATCTTTTTACACAAAGTATAGGTTTTGGTGGCTTATGGACCTTTGCTAGAAGAGCTTGTATTACTACTCGCAAGTTTGGGTGTGTCCTTAAAGATTCAAGGACCCTATGTTAAGAGATTCATTAAATTCATGCAATAGATTAGTAATTAATGTTCTTTTTGTATTATAAGGGTCGTGCCCCTAAGTATATATGGAAGTCGTGTCTAAGATTGCATAATGAAACTTAGTACTTCAACTTTGTATTAATTATTTTAAATAAGATGACATTTAGTCTTGTGTTATCGTATGAAAAAGTTATAAATTTTCCCATTATTTTATATTTATGCGATGAAAGTATGCTAAGGGCTTGTATAAGACCTCTGAGAGGTTGATACTCCGTGTTACGACTAAGGGGTGCTCTTGAGTCGTTATAAACTGGGATCGGTTGCCATATTTTGGCATAACTTTGGATTGGGTTGCCACATTTCGGAACAATATTAGATCAGATTACCAAGTTCCGGCATACTTTGGGATCAGTTTACCACATTCCAGCAAGCTAAATGTTTGGGTTTGGATTCTGTGAGAGGATCGATGATGTAATAAGCATTGTAATGTTGTTATCGTTTTTTCATGTTGATAATGTGGAATATGTTTATATATATACATGTTATTATAATGTTGTTTGAGTTGTTTATATTGACAAGCCTTGCTTAGGAGACTAGATATTATCGTATCGACTTCAACGGTGAGCTGCATCTTTTGGGATGCCAAGGAGTTCTCTTCCGCCTATGTCCATTATTTCTGGACTCAGGCATTGTTTTATATAGTTGAATAGTTCATTAGTTAGGGACGTATCGCTTCTTGTTTATATTTTTGGATCTTGTTAGATGTTTTTGTACATTGCCTTCCAGATTCTAGGTTTATTTTTTGTGAATTTTTGTTGTTAGAACTTTTGTGAAGGAATGGAAATTCATTTTAGTCATTTAACTTGGTTCCATAACTTAAATGTCTTCAATTCTCATTTTCAAGTATTGTCTATCCACATGAATTTTGTAGGGAAGAGCTTTAATGAGGTAACAGATTATGTTAAGAAAGTGGAAGGGGTGACGCGAGACAGTCAAGCTAAGGCATTCCCTAAGAGGGCAGAGAATTCTCATATTTTTTGGGGATCCTATGCTAGAGGGTCTGGTCGACCAATGCCCAAAGCGAAGACAATTCAAACTTTCATACCCGCCTCTACTTGTAACTATTCAGGGACTCCATGTAATAATTTTTAGGATAGTCAGAGTATAGTACATACGATAGGTAACATACCATTTGGTGACCGAACTTGTTACAATTGTGGGTAACTGGACACATGAGGAGAGATTTTCCATACCATCTTGTGTTTGAGTCCAGACATCAGCTTTCTCGAGCAATGGTATGCACGAGAAATGGTAATAATGGTAGAGGACATCCACAAGGTGGGCGAAGGGGTAACCTGCGAGGCTATTAAGGAAGAGCAATTCGTAATGGAGGTAGAGATAATGTGCAACCAGGCAGGGAGGTGGATCCTGTTGATTATAAATCTCAGTGTTATCCTCTTCAAGGCAAAAATGAGGCGGAGGTGTCTAATACGTTGATCAGACGTACTATTCTTTTATGTGACCGTATGTCTAATATGTAATTCAATATAGGTTCCACTTCTTATTATGTATCTGGAAGATTTACCTCTGAATTTGAGATGTTGTGTAATGTTCCTTATGGCCCTGTCATGTTGCTACCCCGATTGGAGAGTCAGTCATAGTCACCCACGTCTATCGTGCGTGTCCTATTTTTATTATGGGTTTTCAAACTTGAGTTGATATGCTAATATTGGATATGGATGATTTTGATATTATCTTAGGCATGTTTTTATCCCCCCTATCCTTCTATATTAAATTGTAATACTAAGTCGGTAAATCCAAAAATTCTGGGGAGGGAATGTTTAAAGTGGGAATGGGTTTACAAGCCTAAGTCATTTAAGATTATATCTTTCAATTAGGCTTGTAAATTTGTAGAGCAGGGTTGTTTTGCTTATTTGGATCAGGTGAGGGACATTGACACAAAGTATCCCTCTGCTAAGTCTATTCTGGTGGTGTCCGAATTTAACGAAGTATTCCCTTATGACTTGCCTAGTATGACTCTATATAGATATATATATTTTTGTATTGACTTAGGGCCCGGTACTCATCCCATTTCCATCCTTCGATATCGCATGGCTCCGCCAAAATAGAGAGAGCTTAAGGTTTAAATTCAATAGCTCCTTGACAAGAGATTTATTCGATCCAATGTTTCTCCAAGGGGTTCCTCAGTGTAGTTTTTTTTAAAAAAGGATGGCATTATGAGAATTACCGAAAATTGTATAGGGTCACTATTTGAAACAAGTATCACTTGCCTCGAATAGATGATATTTTCAACCAATTGCGAGGTGCATCAGTCTTCTCTAAGATGGATTTAGGGTCTGGATATCATCAATTAAAAATTAGGCCAGAAGATGTGCATAAAACAACATTTAGGACTCGTTATGTGCACTATGAATATTTTGTAATGTCTTTTGGTTTGACCAATGCGCCTGCACGTTTTATGAGCTTTATGAATGGGGTGTTCAAGACATTTATTTATTCCATTGTGATAGTCTTTATTGATGATATTTTGGTCCACTCAAAGAGTGAGGATGAGCAGGCCGACCATCTTCGTACGTTTATGGGTGTCCATGGGAAACAAAGATTGTATGCAAAATTTTCTATGTGTGAATTTTTGCTGACTTCCGTTGCATTTTTGGGGCATGTAGTTCAGAAAAAAGGGGTAATGGTATAACCTTAAAAGATTGAGGCAGTTAAAAATTGGGTTCAGCCTAGATTTGTGACGGATGTTTGGAGATTTTTCGAGCTAGTTAGCTACTACTGTCCGTCTTTGAGGAATTTTGCTTCTAGTATCACTCACTTGACTAATTTGACTAAGAAAGAGATACCATTTGAATGGACTGAAAAATGTGAGGAGAGCTTTCAAAAGCTCAAGATTTTCTTGAATACTGCACCTATCTTAGAATTATCGGAGGAAGTTAAGGACTTTATAGTTTATTATGTTGTTTCTCGTTCCGTTTTGGGCTCTGTGTTAATGCAAGATAAGAATGTGATAGCCTATGGGTCGCGCCAATTGAAGGTACATGAGATAAATTATCCAACTCATGACTTGGAGTTATCAGCAGTAGTATTTTCCTTTAAGATTTTTGGTCATTACCTGTATGGCATTAAGTGTGAATTGTTTATGATCATCGTAATCTTCAGCATGTATTCGCTCAAAAGGATCTGAACTTGAGATATGGATGGATTTGTTCAAGGATTATGATGTGATCATTCATTACCATCCAGGCAAGGCTAGGTGGCAGACGCTTTAAGTACAAAAGCGGTAAGTAAGTAGCTTAGCTTACTTCACTGTAACCAAGCGACCATTGGCCAAGGAAATCCAAACCATAGAGGCTAAGTGCATGAAGTTGGGCATCTCTACAGAAGGGGGGTGTTATCTGGAATTGATGTTAAGGCCATATTTATCCAGGAGATCAAGGCCAAACAATTTGAGGATGAAGATTTGAAAGAAATCAAAGAGAAGATGATGAATGGTAATGCACAAAAGACCACTCTTGATGCAGATGGTGCACTTATGGTGAAAGGAAAGATTTGTGTTCCATGAGTTGATGACTTGATTCAAAAATTATTGGCAAAGTCTCATGGTTTGCGGTATTCTATTCATCCGAGTGTGTCCAAGATGTATAGAGATCTGAAGATCTGAAGCAAACTTATTGGTGGTAAAAAATGAGGGAATTTGTAGTGAAGTGTTAGAATTGTTAACAAGTGAAGTATTAATATCAAAGGCCTGCTCGGATTACTTCAAAGAATGCCAATTCTGAAATGAAAGTTAGAAAGAATAACCATGGATTTTTTGGTTGGTCTCTCAAGACCTTGGGGAACATTGATTTTATTTGGGTTGTGGTCGATATATTGACTAAGTCAGAACAATATATTTCGGTAACGATAGTTTACAATAAGGAACAACTAACTAAAATCTATGTGAGGGGATAATGAGGTTGCATGGGGTGCCCCTTTCTATCATCTCAGATCGTGACACCCTTTTCACTTCCAAGCTTTGGAGGAAGTTACATGATGAATTAGACACACAATTCACTTTTAGTACGGTCTTTCATCCCCAGACAGATGGACAATCGAAAAGAACTATCTAAGTGTTGGAATACATATTGAGAGCTTGTGTGATTTACTTTGGAGGGCTTGGGGATAAGTTCTTACCATTATATGAGTTCTCTTAAAATATTAGTTATCACTCAAGCATTGATATGGCACTATTTGAGGCAATATATGTGAGGGGATGTAGATCACCTATAGATCGGTTTGAGACCGTAGATGTGAAACCTTTGGGGGTTGACTTAGTGAAGGATGCTCAAGATAAGGTGACAGAATTCAAGATAAACATCTAGCCGCTTAGAGTAGAAAAAATAAGTATGCAGATCATAAGGTGAGAGACATGGAGTTTTGAACTGGCGAAAAATGTTCTTCTTAAGGTACCACCCATGAAAGGGGTGATGTGATTCGGTAAGAAGGGTAAGTTGAGTCTGTGATATATTAGTCCATTTGAGGCTCTTGAATATGTAGGACCGGTGTCATATAGATTGGTGTTGGCCCCTACTTTGTATGGTTTACATCCCGTATATCGTTTGTCTATGTTGAAGAGGTATCACTTTGATAGTGATTATACCATCAAGTGGGATTCAATCATGCTAGATAAACACCTCCAATATAAAGAAGAACCGATTGATATTCTTTATCGTGATGTTTGTAAGTTAGGGACCAAAGAAATTAAGTTCGTGAGAGTTCTATGGAAGCAACATCCAGTCGAGAAAGCTAATTGGGAGACTAAAAAAGATATGCGAGACAACTAACCGCAATTGTTTATTGATTCAGGTACTACTTTGCTCTTTCCTAAGCCTACTTTTCTTAAGTTTTGTCACTCGTTGACAAGTGATGGGTAAATTGAAATTTATTGTAAGGAATGTCTTTTGTCGTTACATAAATGCCAACGAGCGGAAAATCGGTGCTAGAAAAAATTGTTGTAGTATTAGAATTTCTCAACCTTGTCCAGATTTGGAGGAAATCAGAGTAATGAATGTTTAAAAAAATATGGTAACAATCAGGTAGAGTAAATACGAATTCGATTGCCTGAATAGATAGATAACTCGTTGACAATTGTACTTTTCAACAAAGGCTTGCTGGATTGAAAGTGTCCCTACAGCGACGCTGCTACAGCACGATAGGTACTATTGTAGCGGGATGAGCGTGAGTTAGATCGTTAATTAAAGCCCTAAATGACCTTATTTGGCACTTTTTGACTTTTAGAGCTAAAAAGCGACCCCTGAGATATTCCAACTCGTTTTCCACCATTATTTAGTCTAAAGGTAAGCTTTACACTTCTCAAATTTATTTTTTGATCTGTAGAACGTAATAGAATGGGTCAATATTGATGCGAAAGGGTTTTTTGATAGGTTCCATGGTATTATTTTACCCTAAATTGACTAGTTGGATAATGGGTTTTGATCTAAGGTTCATAGAATTGTTAGTAATTCGGGTAATTAGTGATTTTCTATTGATTCATGTGTATGATTGATTGATGTAGACCACAAACAAGCGGAACAAATCTGGAAAGTGGAGGATCAAGTGTTTTAAGATTCAAGCTTATTACGATGTAGGTGATGGTTGTTATTTCATAATTGTATGATGTATGCATATTCTTGCTTCATTACGATACTTTTATACATAAATGTTACAATATTTATCGCACTTTTTTGTAACTGAGATAGATGAATGATGTAGCCATAAGATCATAAGTTAAATTTATGATCTTGATGATATACTTGTGATTGTGATTGTGGTATGTGAATGGAGGATCGGATTGCCACGTTCGGAAAGATAAATGGGATCGGTTACCACATTTTCATATAACTTTGGATTGGGTTGCCATGTTTCGGCATAATATTGGATCGGATAGCCATATTCACATATACTTTGGGATGGAATTGCCATGTTCCGGCAAGCTAACTGTTGGGTTTGGGTTCCGTGAGAGGACCAATGATGTGATAAGCATGTGTAATTTGTTATCGAATTATCATGTTGATAATGTTTTATATATTGTAGTAGTAGGATAGTCGTGTGATCCTACCAGTACACCATAGTTGTGTACTTATTTAGAAATTGCTCTTATTTTGATGAGTACAGGACATCATCAAGCGGCTATTGAGAGACCTCGCTTAGGGGACTAGAGATTATCGCATCAACTTCAAGGGTGAGCCGCAACTTTGGGGTTTCTATGGAGTTCTCTTTCGTTTTTGTCCACTATTTATGGACTTAAGCATTATTTTATATAGTTGAATAGCTTATTAGTTGGGGATGTATCCCTTCTTGTTTAAATTTATTGATCTTGTTAGATGTTTTGGTACATTGACATGCAAATTATAGGTTTATATTCTGCGAATTTTAGTATTTAGATCTTTTGTTAAGTATATTGAATTTCTTTTAATCATTTAACTTGCTTTCATAACTTAAATGTCTTAGTTTAGACTAATTTCATTAGTTAAATAGTAGTAGTGGTCCTCCCACCGGGTTGTAAGTGTGGGTGTCAATCACGACCGTTTGGGTCATGAAAGTTGCTTTGTATTGTGGTTTATTTATTTTGAAGAATTAGAATATGAGTGACAACGATAGTCATTATGAACAAAATGATATTATGGGTGATTTAAATGACATGCACATAATTGTCATTCAAACAACAAAGCAAGTGCTTCAAAATTGTTGCAAAAATTTTGGAGGGGAAAAAACAAATTAAAATGTAGCTACCATTGTATCGACACCTCAGAATTATGATCAAAGATAACTATCGACAACACTATTTTTCTTTCCAAACCCCATAATATTCCCTTCCATATCCCAGTAATCCCATTTACACAATCAATGGCTCAATGCCCTTTTTACCTAAAATGGATTGCACCAACTCCTCAAAATCATCAACCAACCCTGAAATTCACAAAAATATCATTATAGTTCCTTTAATATTAGGAAGGAGTACAAGAAGGAAAATTTAGCTAAGGATGAGTTCACTATTATTGGACAATCATGTGCTAGCTTGTTCCAAAAATTAAGGGCATTGAATGTTTTGAGTCCCATTAAAAGAAGGATATTGAATCCTCCCTCAGGAAATATAGATAATTCTTAAAGATTTATACATTGTTTTGAAGCCTTGGGCAAGACATGGAGATATGCTAATAGTTGGAAAGGGAAATCCAAGATTACATCGATACTCATCGTATGATAGTTGAAAGCCCAAATAGACCAAACATCAATGAAAACCCATTGTCAATGCATTTTGAAACAAAAATGTAAGAGATGAAGAATGGTAGTAAAGCATTTGTGGTCTATACAAGCAATCATTAATGTTGAAACGCGCATGAAGAGGTCAATGAATGTTGTTGACTTGAAAAAAACAGTGCATTCGAAATCAGAAGAGACGTTGAAAATGTTGTGGTCATCAAACACACCCATCTTGACGGTTGAAGGAGATTTTTAAAAGGTATATGAAAGACAAAGAAAAACAAAATTGATTGTACCAAGAGGTCTGAACAAGCCTATCCTTATTGTGAAAGAGGCCTCTATTCCTCGTGTGATAATTTAGAAAATTCCATAACTTTCAACGGCTAGATCCAGGAGTATCCCTTCGAATTATAAGCCTACCATCATGACATACAAGGGAAAATAATTCAATAAAAAGTAGATTAAGTAGGGGGAATGACCCATTTAGGGAGATGTTATGCCCCAACAAAGTAAAAGATAAATAAATAGGGAAGAAATGACCAAATGCAAGTTAAGAATCTAGTCACTCAAGAATAATTCTAGGAGTTCTTAAGAAAGATAAAATTGCCAAACTCTTCCATTGTCGAAGAGTTGACGAAAATTCCATCCCAAATATCATTGTTGTCTTAGTTGATACATTCATATGAACATCATAAATCTATAATGAAGATTTTGATTGAAGAACGTGGCATGAATGAAGCTACAGTAAGTCACTTAGTAACAATCTCTAGGAGAATCTTCAA
This sequence comes from Solanum pennellii, assembly GCF_001406875.1. Lineage (NCBI taxonomy): Eukaryota > Viridiplantae > Streptophyta > Magnoliopsida > Solanales > Solanaceae > Solanum > Solanum pennellii. The sequence continues at coordinate 18,104,409 of NC_028647.1, forward strand.
GGTTCACATGATGACTTTTCATATGATGAACTATCGATGGAAGACACCGAACATAACTAAGGCCTTCATATTATTATAAAGTGTAACCTCTCCTATGTTACGCGAGTACTGATTGATGAAGGCTCTAGCGCAAATATTTTTCCTTTGTGTACTCTACAAAAATAGAATATCAGTACTGAAAGGATACCATCAAATATTATAAGTGTTGGAGCTTCTGATGGAGCAAAAATAGATTCCATTGATGAGATAGAGTTTATACTGACCATAGGGCGAGTTGATTTTGCTATAGACTTTGAAGTGTTGGATATCAATGCTTCCTACAATCTATTGTTGGGGAGACCATGGGTGAATAGGGCTGGTGTTACAACCACAGGTAAACCCTAGACATGACATGTCATATAAGATGCTAAGAGGTCCTACACAAGACACTTCACATGCACCATACAAGATAACATAAAAAGAGTTTAAAAGGTAGCTTTTCATAAAAAGAGTTTGACAAAAGTGGAAAAATTCATCTATTAAATCATATAGTAAAGTGAGCAGGACATAACCCATACATCACATACAAAGTCTGAAAATGGTAATAAGGAAAAACATATAAGAGTTACATTGTCCTCAAAGTATAAGGATCATCCAATTCGTCAAGTCTCTAATAGAATCAACTAGCTAAGAATGGATGAAGAAGAGTTTTCAAGCCGTACATTAATGAAACAATGTAGTCACAAGTATGAATTCATATATGTAATTTACTAATTAAAAGGGGAATTCCATAAAACATGAGACGTGATCATAATAAACATAATTGATGATATGAATGCATGACCAAGTTAAAACATCGTGAAATCATTTAAGAAAATTCATAAATCAGAAAACATGGTCAATGAATATTTTAATATTAAAACAACATTTCATTCAACATAGTATTTAACTTGGTTAATTTTGTGGGAAGTTTATCATTAACCGGTATAGACCATGTGAGCAATAATAGGAAACCCGGTATATACTTTATACTGAAAAAATGAGAAAATACTTCTAAAGGGAATTCATACTCATCATATATATGCTATATGTGGATCCACTAGCTAGGTTACTTAAGACAACACCTACGGCAGTGAGTAGTTTAGAACTAGAGGTTGTTACTAGAGACTAAACTGATTGAGCCTCGGTCTTAAAGCCACTCGGTGCTAAGTAAAAATCTCACTAAACAGTCAATATTTGTATTCATATTGTCATAAATTAAAAAATACAATTAAAATATTAATACAAGCTATAAACATCATAGAGTAGCTCCTTTGACAATGCATGAGAAAACCTTTCACCGTTCATGATCTTTTTATTATAGCTTTATAAGACCCATAGTCATTAACTCCATTTTAAAATTTCCCTACTACTAATTGAAATAGTTTTAACATGTGATCTATAATAATTCATGGCATATCTTAATACCATACTAATCAGAACCTAATTTAGGAAAATAGCCCAAAATCATTGAGGGCAAATCTAGATGTCATTCATGTCACGTGTAAAACCGTCATAGAACATATAGATTCCTTTGCCTTTAAGATTACTTAATCCATACACATTGATTTCATGAAAATAAGCATGATTTCATAAAAATTTATTTATAGATTCAAGCATCTTCATAATTTCATGTAAGTTAGGGTTCCTAATCAAAATTCATATATCAATGAATGAATCACATTTAACTTGTTAAAGAGCATGTAATTAAGTGCAAATCATTAAAATAAAATCATAATAAAGCAATTGAAACCATACAAATATAACCTATGAGGAATTGATTGAAAACCTAATTAATTTTTGGGAAATTGACTTAGAGAATCGAAGAAACTTTGGGGACTGAATATGTGATTGGAACCCATTGATGAAATCCACACATATGTTGATTACATCCATAATCAATGATTGAGAAATAAGGCTTGAACTTGAAAAACTCTTGATTCTTCTTTCTTGATCTATAGAGATGATTTTTTGAAGAGAATCTTAAAGAGAATTCGAGAATATGAAAGAATGAATAACTTGGGAGAATTTTTAATGGTGAAGAGTATTTATAAGGTTTAGATTTAGGGGTAAAATGATGTAGTGTACAAATTTAATGAATAGGAAAAGACCCGATTACCCCAATGAATTTAACTATAGGTGATATATGGGTGCCACCTATGGACTGTATAACATTCGACGATCTCTCGTTATGGTCTGTAGATCAAGTTATTGGAGGTATGGATGCTTTTCATTTTCTACTATTTGTCCCTACAGTCTTTAGAAGCTTCTACGAGCTGTAATTGATTATGCTCAAATCACTAGTCAAAATCAATTAAAAAGGTGAACATTGTAGTTAGTAAAAACCCAATGAGGAGGCAAGGTCAAATCTCACACGGATAAGTGTATCATGGAGGATTCTTTATCCAGAGATTTGGACTTTAAATCAGCTCAGTTGGAGAAGAAAGATAAATTGGGTGTATGGTACCACCAACTTAATGTGAACCTTTGTTGTCAATTATAATAATTAAACTAAAATTCCAATGTACTCAATGTCTTATAGGATTAAACTCCTACTTTATAGTGATATGCATATATAAATAGGCTAAGTCATCTTTGTGACACAGATCATCCTTGATCTCAAAACATCTACGCCTTCATTTCTTGCCAACGATTATGGAAAAAATTATAATCGTGAAATGGTAAAGTTGTATGGATTTCCTTTGTCAATTATCTTCGATCGTTTAACTAAGTTTACATCTCAGTTTTGGAAGTCCTTCTTAAAGGGTCTTGGTACTGAAATGAAACCTAGAACGGTTTTTCACCCTCAAATTTATGGACAAGCCGAGCATTCCATCAAAACCATGAAAAACTATGTTACAAGCTTGCATAATCTATTTAAGGATAGCTGAGATGATGCTTTTCCTTTATCGATTTTTCATAAAATGATTTTTATCACTCTAGTATAAGGATGACTTCATTTGAAGCTATATATGGTAGGAGGTGTATGTCCCCTAAAGTTTGGTTTGGATTTGTTGAGGTTACTTGTCACACCTCGATCCTACACCTTGGGCGTGCCCGGCACTCGAAGACCGCTGTTCGTCTTGAGCGGACCCTTAGTCTGGCTTAACTAACTTAGGAAAATACAACAATCAATGACTTAAATAACTTTAATGGTTTAAAAATTTAAACATTCAACTTCGCAAAAATGGAAATCCAAGTCTTTAAATAAGAATGATAATGCACAGACTACTTATGAGCTGGTGGATAAAGTTTATACTTACTTGTGTTGCATTAAGTGCATAAACGATGTGAAGTTGGTGTTCCTTGTAAGTTTGGTACATTGACTATTATGTGGTATTAATGTTATTTTTGGTGGGCTGATAGTATAGAGTCTTTAGCTCTAGAAAATGTTTTAAGTGTTTTTAGTGTTATTCGGGGACGAATGTTCCCAATGGGGGAGTATTAAAATACCCCAAAAATCCAAGGACATAAGCTGGAGCATCACATTATGAATAATTATTTTAAAATGGTGAACATGATGTTTTTATACCTAACTAATGTGATTAACCTGGTTGGAGGTATTAGAATTTAAACATCAAGAAATGACCATGACGTCTGCAAACTAATCTTTTCTATGATACTATGTTCTAGTGTGTTGTTCATGCTTTGGTGTGTCGTTTGGAGTCTAAAATGATTGTAGATTACCCTAGAGTCAATATAGTTGTGTCTAGGTTCAAAAGGTCTAGGTGCGACTCCCCAAGGACCACCCTAGGGGTCCTTGAGGAGGACCCAAACAATTGACCCAAAAGTTGTCAATGGATTGACGAAGCGTGAATGGACTCCGTAGGACAATACATAGTTTTTGGGATTTTAGCTCCATTCGACCAGCCTCATTGACAGTCGATGGAAGTGAAGCACGAGCCATCAATCCATCCACAGTCCGTGGATGGTGGCCGTGGTTTGGCACCTCCAACACTGTTTTGGTTCAGGCATTTAAGTGGATTTATTCGAATTAAATTGTGGACAGTTATTTTAGATATTTTAAGGTACTTCAAGATTGTTAAAACATAGAAACCCTAAATTAGAATTCATTCTTCAAAATTAAACCCCTCCTTCCCAAATAGATTTTCTCTAGAACTCCATTGAAGGCCAAGCTCATGATCAAGCTAAAGGATAAGTTTTCAACTCATTTCTTCTTCAATTTTCGTGGGTCTTCAATCTATAAGGTATTTTAACTCTTGATTCTTGAATAACCTTTCATTCAAGGAGTTCTATCAAAGGTTTTCAAAGAGTTTCAACAATCAAATTTCCCAATTTTAAATATAAAAATGGGTTCATTGTTAAAGTGTTTTCAAAGTCAATGTAATGATGAGTTAATGTTTCATTAAGGTGTTTGACCCTCCTAAATTTTCAATTTAACCTATAAAGAAGGTTTTGTGATTATGATTCCATGTTAGTTGAATTAAACTTAGATTATAATGTATTATTTTATTATATTGCTATATTTAGGTATTGATTAAGAATTATTGAGAATCATAATATAATGATCATGGCTTCGGTAATTGGTAAGTTGACCTAACTTCTTGTCTAAAATATTGGAAGTGATGTTGTATGGTTTGATCCTCTTATGGTGGAGGTTTTTACTTCTTATCTATCTATACGTGTTGTGATCATGGGATTTAAGGCAATAGGTGCAAGGTGAATTGCTGATCATGATGCATATGTTTATAAAGTTTGGCCATGAAGGTTATGTATGAAATCCTCCATGTTAGCATGATGTCTAAAGTGTGTTGATGATGAAGAGTATAATGTGGATGATAATGTTAGGGATAAGGTGTGTTCTACATGATTTATTATATTACGTACTATTGTGGAATGACCCCTACCCGTATGACCCTTATATGAATGTGTGATCTTATACATGTTAAAAGTTAACTATTGAAATGATGAATGTGTTTATGTATGTTATGATGAAGGGTGTGTGGTCTAGACTACCTAAATGCTTTATATGTGCATTTTTCATGACATGGGGATAATCAAAATGTTTTGTGATCCGTTAAAAGGATGTATCCTCTATAACAATGTAGTTACTATTATGTCATTATTAGGACCAATATTTACACACACACCACATTCATAACTATAAATATGACATGCTTATGTTTTGAATGGAAAGGTTAATTCTTATATGCATCTTTACATCTTATTAATCATGAAAAGTGTATGGCTAGCAAGGTATGAACATGTGTTTCATAAAGGTGTTTATGTGAAAGGGTTTCTAACATATGTACACACACATGAATGAATGAATAAATAAGGTTAAAGATGTTCTAGTGAAATAAAGTCTCTTGAAAGGATTTCTCAATTGTACATTAAACTAGACTATGTTATGTATGTAATGATTATGTGTGAATACATTCTCACATAATGTAGATTCCATGATGAAAGGTCATTCTTCATCTTAGCAACCTTTGAGCTATATGATGTGTGAAGACATTCTCACATAATGTAGATTCCATGATCAAAGGTTATTCTCATCCTAGCAACCTTTGAGCTATATGATGTATGAGGGAATTAAGTCCCTAAGGCCTATTTTTATGAACTAATGTTAAGTAAAGGCTTGTAGATGTTTGAAAAAGGGAGTTGATCTTAGCACCGAGTGAAAATGAAAATAATATGGAGGCTTTTACATTTAACTAAGTCCGGCTTCTCACATGGGTTGCATTTACGTTTAGCAAGTCCGTGTTCCCAAGGATATGTATTGTCTCATGAGATGAAAGCCTTCTATGTTAGCAAGTAAGGTTTTCTAGTGGAAATCTCCTTGTTCCATAACTATGTGCCCTCGTAGGTCTTAGCTTAGTGAATCCACTAGATAGCTATCATGTATGTAGGTACTACATTGTCAAAGAGTACCCCCTCTTTTCGGTGTGGGGGTAGAACACCGGATTCCATGTAGCTCACATGGTGTATGTCAGTTATGGCAATGTCTCCCGACAGATAAAGAAATGAACTAAGATAAGAATATGACCTCTTGTCATGACTTCTTGAAAAGTTTACTTAGTATAGGTAGGACTATGGACCCTACCTATGCATTGCACAAGTGGACTCTAAGAGAGATTAGAATTAGGTTTTTTATGTAATAAGCACCATGGTTCATGTATGTTGATATGAGTGCATATTAAGTATGAATTTACTTATGTCAAGACATGAATTATGATTATGCATGTGAATTTTACTTATGACTTCTTAATGGGTTTTCTTAGTATATGTAGAGGTATGGTACTTCATGTGTACATTGAACAGGTAAGCTTGTGAAGGGGTTGTGAGGGTTGTTTACGGTATGACCTAAATGGGTTATGACTAAGATTTAATGAATGAATGAGTTCTTATGTGATCATTGATAAAGTGTACAGGTCTTATGTCTAATGTTAAATGAATATGATGTGCCTAGTCTAGGGTGTCACGACCGAAATCTAGACCTCATACGAGACGGCGTTGTTGACCTTTCAGAGGTCGCAGACGAGCCTACATGCGTAATTCTTACACCATCTAGGTTAATTTTAGCGGAAACTTCTAAAATTTTTGTTTCTTAAAATGCTTACTAAACATTCTACTACATACGTAATTGTTCACCATCAACCATCTAACATTAAGATCATCAAATGAAAGAAACAATTTATTATAACGATAAAGATGTACTTGCCAAAATTGCACAAATACAATGTCCGAACAAAAAAAGGAAAGAAATGCTAGTGGAACATACTCCACTATCTCAATCTTACAACTAAGCTAGAATGTAAATGGGCAAGCATCCCCGAAAGCATGAGGGCCTACCAAGTCCAGATGAATGCTCGACGTCCAGATAACTGCAGCGTTGATCCTGTAGCTCTAGCGTCCACCTGTGCCTGCACCTAAAAGTTTGGAGTTGCATAGGGTTAGTACAAACTTGTACTAAGTATGGGTATATGCAAGAACACACCAAGGACATGCATGAGTAAGATTAGCTCTTTCCTAACAACATGATTATAGAAGGTCAAGACAGTGCACCTGCCAAATTGAGATTAGGAAAGTGAGTGAGCTTTCCAAATTTGAATTAGGAAAGTTTATGAGCTTTCCAAATTTGGATAAGGAAGCTTATTCCAGGAGAGTAACATGCATCATCATATTTAAAATTTGCACACAGCACACAACAGCGTACAAATAGCACATATAATAATTCCTATAACACATAACATTTTTCATATCATTCATTTGTATGCCATGAGACTTTGGAATAATGGACTTGACATTAAGACATCCCAAAAATGAGGGCTCGACATATGGGACCTCAACAATGGAGCCTTCTTTAGCAAACACAAAGTCTGCTTCATTCATTCATACGTACTTCATTTCATTTCTTTCATAGGATAGTTTAAACACCAGCTATACCTAGGATAAAGTTTAAGACTTTCATCGGATTTGTTGGGCAATGATCAAGAATTACCTAGTGTCATTACTTAAGTCTAGCTCACCTCCTGATCATCCTATCCTAACACCTTTGGTATAATTCATTTCATTATTTGCATCATTTGAGGATGGCCTCATTCATTCATTGGGAACTTTAATTTTAACCGACATAGATCATGTAAGCATTATAAAAATCCAGTATCATAAAACCCCACACCGAAAAGAGGTGGAATCACCACCCAAAGTGGCCCAAAACATGCTAGCGTATATGGGAATTGAACCCCTCCAGATCCCTATATTGGCAATATAGGTTCGAAGACTAGGAGATATAAGGAGACGATACTCGGCATGCCAGACAGTCTCATCTCATGAGAGTTACGTGAATATCCTCCCTTCTCAAAAGAAGGTATCACCGCACACAGCTAGTCTACGGTGCTCCGTATAAAGTTCCATTACATTCAACTTATACGTCATGGATGCTGGATTCTAGTATGAGGACATCATAGCTCAATAGATGATTTCTCATCTCATCATTAGTACTAAGTGTTTTAATCTCAATACTTTCATTAGAGTGTTCATAGAGATTGGTCTCTTCATTAACTTTACACTCTCATAGGTGAGTACATTTTGGTAACATTTACTTAGGCTCATTTGAGATTGTTCTCACCTTTTACATTAGCCTCATATCATGTTGTCACCACATTCATTATCATTAGTACATTTGGTCATCATAGTTACTCACCCCTTTTTATGTGAATGTTCATTTCATCATATGCTAATGCACTTGACCATTTGGTGTGTTTCACACTCTTACTTAACCCTTCTAGGGTTTCATCATTTGATTGTTCATTTCATCATTTCATTGTTCATTTTATCATTTCATTGTTCATTTTATCATTTCATTGTTTCATTGTTCATTTTATCATATGCCAACGCACTTAGCCATTTAGTGTATTTTTACATTCGTACTTAACCCTTCTAGGGTTTCATCAATTCAATACATACATCTTAGGTTCACTTACTTTTAAACGTATGCTAGACTTATAGGTCTATCCATACAAGCCATGAGGATTCATTCATAGTTCGTTTAAGTGACTCATATCTTCCTAAGATTATGTAGTACAAGACTTATGCATCTTGTATGTATGCCAAGATCTCGATTTCGATCTAAGTAGGCAGCATTATTTTTGAACATTTAATTCCTGTATGACTTATGTATCAATACGGAATTCGGGCAAGGGAATCCGCTTTTCAAATCTCTTGAACAACACTTACATTTTATTTATTTATTTTGGTTTGATCCATATGGCTTGGGGACCCAAGTTCATCCCTAATGCCTTCGTTTTATTTTTCCCTAAATTTCTCTCTTCATTTTTCGCTTAATGGAACTAAGAGGATGTGGGATCAAACCCCCACAAACTCATTTACTTTTTATTTTCATTGCCTTTAAATTTCTCTCCTTTGGCAAATCCCCACAACCCATCTTTAATTTCTTTTAATTTTTCTCCTTAAATCTGCCTAGGAAGTCGTGGGTTAGATTCCCACGCCTCACATCTCTTTTCTTTCATTTCCTTTGACTCTCCTTCACTGCCTAGAGGTCGTGGGTTCTATTCCGACGCCTCACATTTTATATTTTCTCTTTTACTCAAATCTTATTGAGAGGTGGTGGGTTCGAATCCAACTCCTCTCATTTCTTATTTTTTTTCTTTTAAGTTACATTTTCCACCCAATACCATGGTTCTAATCCCCTTCGCCACATTTCTTTTTACTTCTTTATTTTCTTGGTTTTTAACATGGTGAAGTCACGGGTTCAATCCTCCATGACCTCACTTGTTTTAATTAATTTTTTTTCAACATTTTGAACCCTCTTTTCTTGCCGAAATTCATCACTAGAAGTTGGAAATTTTATTTTTAATTTTTCAGCATCCTTTCATCAAGTTATACCTTAGTTCTTAGGGAAATTTCGTAGTGCATTTAGAATGTTTTAGCTGCGTTTTCATGGATTCGTTTATCCAAGAGATTGTCCCTCAAGTCAGCCATATTTCAACTCGTATGAACATCACATTTACATCAACAAGTGTACATGAAATAGAAAGAATTATCATTCCATTTCAAGTCCTAAACCATGAACAGTAGCCAAGGCAACACACACATACACAGGTAGTTACATTTTTGGAAACATCAACATAAGTCACATAATTCCAAAGATACATATAAACACATAATCATCACGAAAACACGTTTCATCCCTAGTTTTCTACAAGCAAACATAACCAACCTATGATTCAATGGGAACTAGTGACAGGGATATGCAACAGGGAACAATCCCAGTTTTCAGAATGAATATTTTGAACCTTAAGGGGTCTCTTGGGAAAGGGACCAAGAGAGAAGAGAACCCATACCTTTTTGACGTTCAAAATTCGACTTGCTTCCCAAAGAAACCCTCCAAACACAAATCCAAATCCAAGAGCTTCAACACCAACTTGACGGGAAAACCCTCTATTTGCCTAACGTGTTCGATTATTTTTTTTAAATTTTTGTTGTGAGTCATTCAAGTTTGAAGAACTTTGGTTTGCCTACTGTTTTTGTACGTTATTTGGCAGAGAAAAACATGATTGATAGTGATAGAGACGTGAGAGAGAGATAAGCATGGGAGAGAAGAGTTTTCTTAGGCTTAGGAGTCTAGTTTAGGACTTAGTCAAATAAGGTTTTATTTAATTATTAAAAATCTGATTTCCTTTTATATTAAATCAGCTAATAACTAATAAATATAAATTAATTACATTAATTTACCAACTTAAACTAAAACCAATTTAATTTCATTGCTTCCACCTAGGTTAGAACCCGGGTGGAGCAAGACTTCATTTCAAGAGCCCGATTTTTGCACTATCTCCCCAAAATGCCCCTCCACCTTATTAATTAAATAATTAATTATATATTTAGGGTAATTACGATACTACCCTTATCATGGAAAAAGACCATTTTACCCCTAGACCCTCCAAACATAAGATTTCCTTTTTTTTTTAAGTCCGGTAAAGACTCCTTCATATAAATCTTCGTATTGGAGAGCCCTACATAGTTGGACCAAACCTTTCCTAGCTAAAATATATGCCAAAGTTAGTATGCTTTGATGTAGCAAGGGTTTCGAGGTCGGGTTCTACACGCATCAATCCATGTGAACCCGGTCTAATCGTTGGTATTCTAGACACATTAAGTATTACTTAGCATTTCCATATTTAGGGTTTTTACATATCCCCCCTTAGGAACATTCATCCCCGAATGACACTACTCTTTACGAACAATAATTAAGTCATCTATAGAATGTATGCATATGTAAGTAATTCAATACTCCCTATTGGTGAATATCTGATTCACATATTAACATGATGGTGCACATCCTTGAAACCTACTAGTAGCTTTACATTAATTGAATAAGGAACTCTTTCCTAAACTAGTCTCATCGAAGCATACAACATAAGTAAACATGTAATTCATACAAATAAGCAACCAACATGATGACTCAAACATATTAAATTCATACTAGTGCATAAACACCATACACAGTCAAATGCATGAAAGACTAATTAAGGCTACACACCCGAGACTTCACCAAATGTGCCTTCCCCTGCACCCTTATACTTGAGTGCGAAGAATCGTTTCCCCCTTGGAGCCTCTTCACTTGGACCATTAGGTTGAACTCTCTCCTTCCCTTGTTCTTGACTTCTCCTATTCGGACAATCCTTCACCATGTGACCCGGTATGCTACAAATCTAACAAGCATTAGAGCCCCTCATACACTCTCCTCCATGAAGTTTGACACACTTTTCTACTCTTAACTCTGGGCTTGGAATCCCTATCATAGTGATCCTTGGATGAACTTGACTCCCCTTGGTGGGATAGTCCCTTCCTAAACCTGGGCTTATCCCTGATTTCAGTATTACTTTTCCTTTAAAAATTCTTCTCAACTTGTCTTGAACTTTTCCCTGCCCTAGTATGTTTCCTATTCCTGTTTTCCTCCACTTGATGGACATGGACCATAAGCCTGGAAAGGCCCATGCTGGCATGCAACATAGCTTCCCTACACTCCTCCTCGTGATTCTCAGCAATCTTAGATCCTGTGTAAACGGGAGGATCATCCTCGTGAAGTCCCTTAACCAGTTAACCAAGGTGATGGCAGGTGGGTTCTCCCTGGGAACACCTTATTGCTCCGCCAGGGCTATCATAGCCTGAGCTTGTAAAGTGATGGCTTGGGCCATATCTACCAAGGCTGTCCTCACTTCTCCATCTATCAACCCAGTTGGATTAACAGGTATCTCCATTCAAGCATTTGGAGCCTAGGGAGGAACTTGATTTACCGCAGCAGCTGCTCCTTCAATCTCTCCGTCTGCGTTTTTCCACGTATTCATCTTTCTGAATCTCAAGGGTTGATGTTAGATACACTCTTAACGCCAAGAAATCAGACATTAGAGGAGGCACGTTAAGATCAGAAGAAGGGAATTTTCCTACGCATTATGCAGTCTCTAAATAAGGATAGTGGTGCACTTCACTAGCATGACTTAGATGCTACTCAATGTGGTTGATGTCAACTTATTATCCTCGGAATTTAACCTAGGGATCTGACACCAACTTTTTCACGACCGGAATCTAGACCCCAGACGAGACTGGCGTCGTTGACCTCTCAGAGATCGCAGACAAGCCTACATATGTCATTCTTACTTCATCTAGGTTAATTTTAGCGGAAAATTTTACACTTTTATTTTCTTAACATGCTTACTAAACATTATACGTCATACACAATTGTTCACCAGCAACTATCTAACATTAAGATCATCAAATGAAAGAAACAGTTTGTTATAACGATAAAGATGTACTTGCCAAAATGGCACCAATACAATGTCTGAACGAAACGGGAAAGAAACTCTAGTGGAACATACTCCAATAGGTCAATCCTACAACTTATCTAGAATGTAAATGGGCAAGCATACTCTAAATCATGAGGGCCTACCAAGTCCGGATGAATGCTTGACGTCCAGATAACTGTAGTGTTAATCGTGTAACTCTAGCGTCCACCTGTGCCTGCACCTAAAATTTTAGAGTTGTATAGGGTTATTACTCACTTGTACTAGGTATGGGTATATTTAAGCACACACCAAGGATGTGCATGAGTAAGATTAGCTCTTTCTTAACTACATGATTATAGAAGGTCAAGTCAGCGGACTTGCCAAATTGAGATTAGGAAAGTGAATGAGCTTTCCAAATTTGAATTAGGAAAGTTTATGAGTATTCCAAATTTGGATTACGAAAGTTAATGCATGAGAGTAACATGCATTATCAAACTTAACATTTTGCACACAACACACAACAGCGTACACAAAGCACATATCACAATTCCTATAACACATAACGTTGTTCATATCATTCATTCGTATGCCATGAGACCTTGGAATCATAGACTTGACATTAAGACTTCCCAAAAATGAGGGCTCAACATATGGGACCTCAACTAGGGAGCCTTCTTTAGCAAACACAGAGTCTGCTTTGTTACGTACTTCATTTCATTTCTTTCATAGGCTAGTGTAAACACCAGCTATACCTAGGATATAGTTTAAGACTTTCATTGGGTTTGATGTTCAATGATAAAGAATGACCTAGTGTCATTACTTAAGTCTAGCTCACCTCCTGATCATCCTATCCTAACACCTTTGGTATCGTTCATTTCATTATTTGCATCATTTTAGACTGGTCTCATTCATTCATTGAGAACTTTAACTTTAACCGGCATATATCATATGGGCATCATGAAATCTAGTGTAATAAAACCCCACACCGAAAAGAGGTGGAATCACCGGCCAAAGTTACCCAAAACATGCTAGCATACATGGGAATTGAACCCCGCCAGATCCCTATATTGGCAATATAGGTTTGAAGACTAGGAGATATAAGGAGACCCATACTCGGAATTAGTCTCATCTCATGAGAGTTACGTGAATTTCCTCCCTTCTCGAAAGAAGGCATCACCGCTCATAGCTAGTCTATTGGTGCTCCGTATAAAGTTCCATTACATTCAACTCATACATCATGGAAGTTGGGTTCTAGTATGAGGACATCATAGCTCAATAGATGATTTCTCATCTCATAATTAGTATTAAGTGTGTTAATCTCAATACTTTCATCAGAGTATTCATAGTTACTGGTCTCTTCATTAACTTTACACTTTCATAGGTGAGTATGTTTTGGTAACATTTACTTAGGCTCATTTGAGATTGATCTCATCTTTTACATTAGCCTCATATCATGTTGTCACCACATTCATTATAATTAGTACATTTGGTCATCATAGTTACTCACCCCTTTTTATGTGAATGTTCATCTCATCATATGCCAATGCACTTGACCATTTGGTGTGTTTCACACTCTTACTTAACCCTTCTAGGGTTTCATCATTTCATTGTTCATTTCATCATATGCTAATGCAGTTGTCCATTTAGTGTATTTTACACTCGTACTTAACTCTTCTAGAGTTTCGTCATTTCATTACATACATCTTATGTTCACTTACTTTTAAATGTATGCTAGACTTATGGGTCTATGCATACATGCCATGAGACTTCATTCATAGTTTGGTTAAGTGACTCATATCTTCCTAATATTATGTAGTACAAGACTTATGCATCTTGTTTACATGACAAGATGTCGATTTAGATCTAAGTTGGCAGCATTATTCTTGAACATTTAATTCACGTATGACATATGTATCAATATGGAATTTGGGAAAGGGAACCCGTTTTTCAAATCTCTTGAACAACACTTGCATTTTTGTTTATTCTTTTTGGTTTGATCCATACGTCTTGGGGACCCAAGTTCGAGCACAAATGCCTTCATTTTATTTTTCCGTTAATTTCTCTCTTTATTTTTTGCTCAATGAAACTAGACGATGTGGGATCGAACCCCCACACCCTCATTTACCTTTTATTTTCATTGCGTTTAAATTTCTCTGTTTTGGCCGAGGGGTTGTGGGTTCAAACCCCCACAGCCCCTCTTTAATTTCTTTTAATTTCTCTCTTTAAATCTGCCTAGGAGGTCATGGGTTCGATTCCCACGCCTCATATCTCTTTTCTTTCATTTCCTTTGACTCTCCTTCACTGCCTAGAGGTCGTGGGTTCGATTCCCACGCCTCACATTTAAGTTTTTTTTCTTTTACTCTTCCTTAAATCTGATTTGGAGATGGTGGGTTTGAATCCCTCTCCTCTCATTTCTTTTCTTTTTTTTCTTTTAAGTTACATTTTCCAGCCAATACCATGGTTCGAATCTCCTTCACCACATTTCCTTTTATTTCTTTATTTTCATGGTTTTTAACATAGTGAGGTCACGGGTTCAATCCTCCATGACCTCACTTGTTATAATTCATCTTTTTTAACATTTTGAACCCTCTTTTCTGACCGAAATTAATCACTAGAAGCTGGAAATTTTCATTTCATTTTAGCATCCTTTCATTCAGTTACACCTTAGTTGTTAGGGGAATTTCGTAGTGCGTTTAGGAAGTTTTAGGTGCGTTTTTATGGATTCGTTTAGCCAAGAGATTATCCCTCAAATCAGCCACATTTCAACACATATAAACATCACATTTACATCAACATGTGTACATGAAATATAAAGAACTATCATGACATTTCAAGTCCTAAACCATGAACAACAGCCACGGCAACACACACATACACACGTAGTTACAATTTCGGAAACATCAACATAAGTCATATAATTCAAAACATACATATAAACACATAATCATCACGAAAACACGTTTCATCCCTAGTTTTCTACCAGCAAACATAACAAACCTATGATTCAATGGGAGCTAGTGACAGGGATATGCATCGGGGAACAATCCTAGTTTTTGGAATGAATATTCTGAACCTTAAGGGGTCTCTTGGGAAATGGACAAAGAGAGAAGTGAAGCCATACCTTTTTGATGTTCAAAACTGGAATTTCTTCCCAAAGAACCCCTCCAAACACACGTCCAAATCCACGTGCTTCGACACCAACTTCACGGAAAAACCCTCTATTTGCCTAACGTGTTTGATTAGTTTTTCTTTTTAAATTTTCGTTGTGAGTTCTTCAAGGTTGATGAACTTTGGTTTACCTACTGTTTTGTACGTTAGTTGGAAGATAAAAGCGTGAGTGAGAGTGATAGAAACGTGAGAGAGAGAGAGAGAGATGAGTGTGGGAGAGAAGAGTTTTCTTAGGCTAAGAGTCTAGTTTAGGACTTAGTCAAATAAGGTTATATTTAATTATTAAAAATCTAATTTCCTTTTATTTTAAATCAGCTAATAAATAATAAATATAAATTAATTACATTAATATACCAACTTAAATTAAAACCAATTTAATTAATTACTTCCACCTAGGTTCGAATCCGTGTGGAGCAAGACTTCACTTCAAGAGCCCAATTTCGGCCCTCTCTCCCCAAAATGACCCTCCACCTTATTAATTAAGCAAGTAATTATATATTTAGAGTAATTATGATACTACCCTTATCCTAAAAAAGACCATTTTACCCCTAGACCATCCAAACCTAAGATTTTACTCTTTTTAAGCCCGGTAAAGACTCCTTCGAGTAAATCTTCGTATTCGAGAGCCCTACATGGTTGGACCCAACCAATACAATCTCAACTAACTCCCCAAGTTAGTTGTATTGGATGTATAAAGGGTTTCGAGGTCTGGTTCTACGCGCATCAATTCGTGTGAACCCGGTCTAATCGTTCGCATTCTAGACACATTAAGCATTACTTAGCATATCCATTTTTAGGGTTGTTACATTGGGTGACTTCCTAGGAACATTTGGTGTGAATGTTATTTAAAACACTACTTGAACATTGCACTAGTATCACTTGGGGTTGTCTTAGGTGATGGTTTATATGTGAAGGTTATGTTTTATGATGTGATTGTATATTTATGAATGTAGGTGGTTGAAGTTACGAAGGCTGTATGAAAGTTCACCTTTGGTGACCTTGATGTAATACTTTGGTATGGATTATGGAATGGGACACTATCCATACATTGCACGAAGTATTGCTTGAGGTAAGGAGTCAAAGGTAAAATGGAAATGTAATGTATTTGAGGTGTGCCTCAAATGTGCTAAATTGCTTTATGTGTTGTTGTGAATGACATCCATTTTTATTATTATGTATGTGAACCATATTATACTTATTGTATCAAATGTTCATGAATTTTCTATAAAATGACATGATTCATGGTTTCCAACTAAATGTCCTTTTTAAAGCATGTTTATCATACTTAGTGCAATTTTGTACTAACACCATCCTTCTTAATCTGTTCACACCAAGTGTGGGTTGTGGTGGCGAAAGGACCTTTCCTAAAATGAAGAGTTAGGATTATTATTTTCAAGTGTGTGTATGTCCTTAAAGATTTAAGGACCTTTATGTTAAAAGTTTCTTATGTTCATGCAATGGACTAGTAGTGTGTCATTTTGTATTGTAAGGGTCGTGTCCCTACTATTGTATTAAAGTCGTGTCTAAGATTGAAAAATGAGACTTAGTATCCTAACTTTCTATTAATAATTTGTTAATGAGATGACTTTTAGTTTTTTATTTTCAAATAAAAACTTTTTATATTCTGCACTATTTTATATCTATGTGATGAAAGATGTCTAAGGGCTTGTAAAAGACTTCCGAGAGGTCGAGTACGCCGTGATACGACTAGGAGTTCTCTCGGGTCGTGACACTTTATTTTCATGAGTTCAACTAGCAACTCATACCTTGGACTTTGCAGTGGTAGCTTTTGAGCTTAAGATATGGAATAACTACATATATGAAGTTCAGTGTGAGATCTATACCACTCATATTAGTCTTTATTGTAATTTGAATGAGGGACCTTAATTTGAACTAGCATTATTGGATTCAGCTTCTAAAGGACTATGACCTTTCTATTCTCGATTGTCTGGTCAAGGCGAATGTAGTAGCGAACTCCTTGAGCCGAAAGGTTGTTAGAATGGGAAGTCTATCCTTCCTATCTACGGTGGGTTAACCTTAAGCTTGGTAAATTCATTCCTTAGCTAATAATATAATTCAACTGTATATTTAAAATTCTAGGTGTGTCTTAGCTAATGTGGGAATTCAGTTTTCTTTGCTTCGTCAGACTCGTAGCCACAAGATGTAAAAAGAGGCCTTTGTGGAACTTCAAGATCGCGTATTACCGAGAGATGTTGGTCAGGCTACCGTAGATTTAGATGATGTTTAAAGGTTTGTGGGTCGTATTTGTTTTTTCAGAGTTAGAGTTTTGACCCGTTGATACTTCGTAAGGCCCATGGTTCCAGATAATCTATCCATTCAAGCACCGTGAAGATATATCATGATTTAAGGTGGTATTGGTGGGCGACCATGAAGAGGGATATTGCAGACTATGTGACCCATTCCCTAAGTTGCCAATAGGTGAAGTTCGAACATCTGAGACTTGGTGGTGGGTTTCACAGATTACCCACACTTGAGTGAAAGTGGGATCACATTAGAATGGAATTTTTGATAGGATCCCTCGTACTTCTAGAGGGGTTGACAACACTTGGGTCATCGTTAATTGATTGATTGAATCCTTACATTTCCTCTTTATTGAATCTTCATTTAGTGCCGAAAGGTTATCCCACATATATAATTGTGAGGCGGTCCATCTTCATTATGTGACTATATCTATTACATCATATTAGGGATTCCCCGTTTTAGATTTTTGGAAGACCCTTCGGGAGGAGTTGAACACTTGCACTGACCTTAGCACAACTTTTGACTCGTAGATTGATGGCCAGTCGGAGCGTACTATTTAGGTCCTTGAGCATATATCACGAGCTTGTGTTTCGGGGTTTGGAGGTCACTGGGACTTGTTCTTTCCTTTCACGTAGTGTGCGTACAACAACATCTACCACTTTAGCATTCATATGGCACCATTTGGTGCGCTATATGGAAGGCCTCTTTTTTTTTTATGATTAGTTGGTTTGAGTCCACACAACCTAGACCGCATGATACATTGTTGATTCAGAAGTCTTTTTTTGGTACTCATAGTACACTCTGCATCTTTTTCGTGATGGATTTCCTAGAACCAGCTACATCGGTGATTGTTCGTGGCATCTTTTGCAGCTTTTCAAGATTGGATGCAAGAGTGACCACTTGGCATCCTGGATTAGCCTGTCCCCTTAGAGAATATATTTATCTTGTCTTATGCCTTCGAAACAGCTCGATGTGGTTCACGATTGGGACATGTATTTTTTTAGTAGAAAACTCTATACTCTGTTACTATCTTATTTTTATTGTTACTGTTATTTCTTTTTAGTTTGCCCAGATACGAACTACTTATTTTTCTAGTACATATGGGCTTACCTACTGATAGGTGATAGTAGCTCTGATATGGCTCGATAAATTAGGTCGTGACAAATTATAGCCCTCAGTTCAACCTTTAAATCATGGTCACACCAATTAAGAAAATAACTCTATTTTTTGTAATCCAACCCACTTTAGATAAACATAATAGGATGTCATGTATTTCATATGTATAGTTTACTATGGAGAATTAAAACTATGCCGAACTCGTTTTTTTACCTTAAATTTGACATATGGTGTTTTCCTATAACTTTCATCCACAAAATCAAATTTCTTCCACAAGTCTTTTCTAAAATAATTATATACTAACAGTGACAAATCCAACTAACATATTTTAATAAATATGGGTCAAATGGTATAGTGTCTTCAATAAATTTTAGACTTGGCCCATTTATAACAGCTAAATTAATTTTCTAAAATTAATTGTCAATTAATTAACAATTGCAATGGTTCAAGATCCTCAAATCAACTTCACCGATGGATCATAAATGACTACCGAGAGGAGTAAATGGTTATTTTATGAATTATTCCAAAAACAACCTTCAAGATTATTAAAATTATAAATAAATATTGAATAAATTTAGGTTAGGGGAGGCGTTAAAAATAAAGAAAAATATCCAAAGGCTTATATCAACGACATTTTTAGCCAAAAATCTAATGTCACAAAGTCACGGTATTAGGGCCGAATGGTGGATGAACAATAGTTTCGTACCAATTCAAATAGTTAAGGGGCATTTAGACCCTTGTATCATATTTGTTAATTATTTTTCCTAATCTGCTTAGTACAAATTAAGTCAAATATCTAATAAAAACAACATATCATTCATGATATTTTCATATTGAGCTATTTAAAATAAAACAAAATTTATGATAACACAATTCATAATTTGGATCTAACTATAATCCATACTCGCCCTATCTCAATTTTCAATCTAAAAACCTATTATTTTATTAATTTAAAATTTTCTATCAATTATCCAATTGTATTGTTTATGCCTTTTTATTCCTTTTCAATCTCTTAGTCTTAATTAATTAGGATATCAATGATTCGAAATTGAAATGATCTTACATGTTTAAATTCTTTTAGTTTTTATTATTTCATGGTGAGTGGGGATAGGATAAGAGGTTATCTTCATTCCTTTAGTTCGAATTTTGGGGACACACAAAACCAAATTACAATATACTAACATAGTTGCCTAATTAAATCTTCATCATTAAACTAATTATGTATAAATATTTGTCTTATTATTGTTTTTACCTTTTTTCTCCCATGGTTAATATCACAACTCTAGATCACCCTCGAGTAGCAATAAGGCGTACTTGACCCCGTAGGGGTCTCATACAAGCCTCTTAGCATTTATTCATCACATAGGCAATAAAAAGTGAGAAATTAAAAATTTTCTCAACAAAGCCAACAATAGAAAACTCTTTTATAAAATGAAGAAGTAGTACCACATTAAATTCATAGGGACACGACCCTTTACAGTCCATTAAACTACTAAGAGTCTATTACATAAGAAGGAAACATAAGAAGTTCTTTGTCCTCAAATCCATGAGGACGTACCAATTCTTGGAGAATAGAGATCCAATTCTTGAACTACCGAATACACCTAGCACTCTCAACCTACACTTTGTAGTAAAAACATGAAGATGATGGTGTTAGTACAATAAAGAACTAAGTATGATGAACATGCAAAAACATTCTAAAGTGACATTTTGTTGAAAGTCATGCTTTATGCCGACTTGTAAAACATCATGAACCTTTGAAAAATATAGACATAGTATATGTCACAACCAACATTAAAGTCACAATATCTCATTTAAACCATTACTTTTACCTTTCCACCTTTTCCTTAAGTAGTTATACTTCAACTAGTATCAACATGCAATACATAAGAACATACATCAAATAGACCATTTATTATTCTAGGGACTCTATATAATGTTACCCTAAGACAACCTTAAGTAAGACATTAAGTGGCAAGCCATAATACCTTTTCATGCCACAAATAAGTATCTCTTAAAGCCACATTCAGAAAAGAACCTTTACTTTTTAACATATTAAGCTTAGTAACCCATTTCATTAATACATGACAGGAATGCACCACATTATAAAGATAATAAGTCAACATTCATTATTTGCTTCATTTAGAGGACCGTCACATTAGTCATGAGGACTTAGGGAATTCACTCAATCACCTTCAAATCTTACTCGCTTCATGTGTATATAGCATCTCATATTGCTACCTACACATTGTAGTACCTATAAAGTACTAGAGTGCACATCCCACATGATGGGAATAGGCATTAACAAACATAAACCACACAAGCTAGACATGGGACCCAGTGTTCTATCTCCACACCGTAAAGAGGTGTTCTACTTGCCAAGGGTAGAACTAGTACACATGCAATGTAGGCACATGGTTTATCGGATATCCAAAGATGTTCATTGTTCTCTAGCCTCATACTCGGGTAGAGACACCATCTTAAACTTATCCAGTCAGTGCTTAGCTTTAGTTCCCATTGAGTAGTTTCGTTCATATTTATGTAGAGAGAGCACTAATATTAGGTCTACCGACTCATAGTACTTCTATCAAGAAGAGCTACCACCAATAAGTGTACATATCGAGGTTCATTGAGGATATCTCATTGACATTCCAATAAGGGTGCCTCACATATTGGGCTTACATATACAAGTTTCATCATTCACATAGGGTTCTAAGACTCATCATTAAGTGGAACCAAGATTATGTCTACCTATCTTAGACATAGTCTAAAATGCCTTTAGTTATATATAGAAAGGGCACCATCTTTAGGTCTACCGATCCTAGAAATTCGTTCATCATTTAGCCATATAAGTAAAGATACATTCATTAGTCCATAAGAGGATGCAATATCCTACAATTCAAGAGTATTGCTAGTTGTATCTACGTCTAGAATCAATGTCCCTCAATGTGAACTCCAAGAGAGTATATGTATGTTATACTATGAACAAATAATGAAAGGTGAGTAAAGATGAAATGAAAAGATGTTAAAAAGAAAAGGGTGACATCACAATATGAGGCTAGTGCAATTGAGACAAGCTATACCTACGCCAAGTATAAGGTCACCAAAAGTACTCACCTAAGAGAGTGTTGAAAATTAAGAGGCAAGTCTTCATCACACTCTATATGTAAGTATAAGGAAAATTCATACTTAATTACGATATAAGGTCACCAAAAGTACTCACCTAAGAGAGTGTTGAAAATTAAGAGGCAAGTCTTAATCATACTCTATATGTAAGTAAGTATAAGGACAATTCACACTTAATACTTAATCACGATATTAGAAATCATCTAATGAGCTATGATGCCTCATGATAGAAGCCAACTTCAATGATGTGTGAGATGAATGTAATGGAACTTTATACTGAGCACCGATAGGCTAGCTATGAGTCGCGATTCCTTCTTTCGGGAAGGAAGAGGTTTGTGTGATTCTCATGAGATGAGACTTTCTGTCCAGACGGGTATGGGTTTCCTTATATCTCCTAGTCTTTGAACCTGTATTTCCACATAGGGTTCTAGCAGGGTTCGACTCCCTATATACGCTAGCATATTTTGATTCACTTTTCCTGGTGATTCCACCTCTTTTCGGTGTGTGGTTAAACACTGGATTTCATGATGCTCACATGGTATATGTCGGTTAAGTTTAAATTTCCCAAAGAAAGAATGAGGTCGGCCTCAAATAATGCACATAATGAAATGAACGATACCAAAGGTGTTAGAATAGGATAATCAAGAGGTGATCTAGACTTAAGTAATGACATTAGGTTATTCTTGGTCATTGCACATCGAGCCCGATGAAAATCTTAAACTACATCCTAGGTATAGCTGGTGTTTACACTAGTATATGAATGAAAGAAAATGAAGAAAGTATGAATGAATGAAGCAGACTCTGTGTTTGTTAAAGGAGGCTCCCTATTTAAGGTCCCATATGTTGAGCCCTCATTTTGGGAAGTCTTAATGTCAATCCATTGATCCCAAGTCTCATGGAATATGAAGGAATGATATCAGCTATGTGATATGATATGTGTTGTTTGCAAAATGATATGTATGATGATACATGTTACTCTCATAGCATGACTTTCCTAATCCGATTTAGCAAGTCCACTGAATTTACTTTCCATAACTCATATTGTTAGGAGAGAGCTCTTCTTAATCATGCATGTTCTTGGTGTGTGCTTGCATATACCCATACTTAGTACAAGTGTACACTAATCCCATACAACTCTCTACTTTTAGGTGCAGGTGCAGGTGAACACTAGAGCTTCAGAGACTACGTTGAACTTATCCGTACGTGGAGCATTCATCCGTACTTGGTAGGACCTCTTGCTTTCGAGGATGCCTATCTTTTATATTCTAGCTTAGATGTAGGCATGAGATAGTGGAGTATGTTCCAATAGTGTTTCTTTCCCAGTTATTTTCAGATATTGTATTGGTGTCATTTTTGCAACTCTATATTTTTATGCAGATATGACTATGTCTTTCATTTGATTATCTTGATATTAGATGGTTGTCTTGAAACGCTTATGAGTTTATGTAGATAGTCTTATACGAGTTCAATGTTTCTCACTATGAAGTCTAAGTAAACAAAAAGTTCAAAATTTTCTGCTAAAATTAACCTAGATGATGTAACAATGACGTATATAGGCTTGTTTGCAACCTCTGAGAGGTCAACGATGCCCATCTCGTGTGGGGTCTAGACTCCGGTCGTGACAAGAAACTAACATAAAACATAAAAACATACTTTCCCCATGCTGAAGAACGCCCTTTGACACACCTTGGCTCGCCAAGGACACTTGAATTTCACCCAATGGCCCTTGGTTCAGCCCATTTGACCAGCAAGCTCAATAAATGGTTAGTACTTTAATATTTTGCGCATAACGTTTTACCTCATGGTCGGAATCGCACAAACTCAGTGGCGTTGAAAAGAGAACTTAGAGACCTTTAATTTGATATTTAATTTTTCACCAAATTAACATTGTGCTAAGAGATATAATCATTTGAATTTGACCCTACAAGTTGTAACTTAAATTTCAGTCCTTGCCCGTTTTGGTTCGCCCATTGGACAGTTAGGCTCGCAAACTGAACTAGGCTACTCTCCAAGTGTACCCTTGGATCGCCATTTGTTCCAGTAAACTTGCTGAAAGCATTGAATATTGGGCGATTGGAGGGGAGAAGGTAGACATGCCAAGCAGGTTGGAAATAATACACCTAGTTATCCCTTTGGAACATTGAGCTCGCAAACTGTACTAGGTGACTCGCCAAATGCACACTTGGTTTACGCAATTTTCCAGTAGGATCACTAAGTGGTCAGTTTTGCAGGCTTATAACATGATCCATTCATGTCCTAAAACAGTCAACACATCAACCTAAAGTCACACTAGCCCAAAAATCAAGGCTATAGTTCATTGTACTTCATTTTTGGGTCATTACAATAAGACATAATTAATGATATAGATCCATAAACTAACTTCATATTATCACATGCAATTCAATATACAGTCATAACCAACCAATTTCCATTCAGTTTAGGGTTTTGAGGAAGACATGGGTTCCTGAAAGGTTTTCATATAAAATCAATTCAAAAACACCAACCAAACCTTAATTCATCAATATAAATCTTTTAAAGTGTCTTACCAATGAACCCATGCTTAGATTAGAAAGTAGGATTTTGACCTTTTGAAACGCTTTGAAATCTACTTTAAGGGGCCTCCTTAAATGGATGATTAATCAAGGAAAAAGTATCACCATAGATTATTAGATACGAATACACAAAAATCACTTGAAAACATTGAAGAAATATACTTTGGAACCTTTAGTTCTTCAACTCTAATGGAGTTTTGTTAGAGAGAGAGTTTTGGGAAGAAGTGTTCTAACTTTTGGGGTATGAAATAATAAAGTCAATAAAACCTTTTAATTGTTTTAGTTCTCTTAAAATACCTAAAAACACCAAAATTAACCATCCATGCACTTTAAAAGAGATTCACCCCCACCTTGGTCGAGCTTGCACGAGCAAACATAGTGCCAAACCACGCTTGCCAACCTACGATGTATTGGTCTAATGAACGTAGATTGGGTCCGTGGTTTTTGTAAGAGACTCAAAAATATTAGGACCTTTCAGGATTGTTCCATTCCGATGACCCACGAGCCATAGATGCATCTACAGGCTGTGGTTTGGGGTCGTAGATCATGTTGCCTTGGAAGCTTCTTCGCAAATGATGGGGTCCTCCTCAAGGACCCATTGGGTGGTCCTTGGGGCGCCGTACCCGAATGTTTAACACCTAGACGCGATGATCTAAGTGTAGGAACCATTCTCCTTCATTTTATCCTTCAAACGACACACCAAAATTCAACGACAAGACACTACAACACACTACTTCAAGGGACAAATTTCCAGATGTCTTGTTCGTTGCTTGATGTTTGACCTCAAAACACTTCAAACTAAACTCAAAGTCTCATTTCTCATCACTTTAATCAAGTTAAAAAAATCAAACACATATATGATGCTCTAGTTCTTCCTATTCCATTATGAGTTATTACGTTACCTCCCACTTGGGGACATACTTCCTCGAATGACTATCTAAACACATCAAGGGTAATGAAACAAGACTAAGAAGCCCACAATCAAGCATGCAACATCAATATATGAGCACACAACTAGGAGGAAACATCAACTCCATATCACAAGCTTAAAACACAACAAGCAATTAGAAACTATATCTACAAACTCATCATGCATCCAAACTTCACATTCTTCATTTCACAGGAGGAACTTCCTTCTCCAAATAATATTAAACTAATTACTAGATGCATACTAACATGAGCAACACATTCATGAAAACTCATTTATCCTCATAAAAATAATTTAATTAAAACATGTGTAACATCAAGAAGCCATGGAAAAACTCATTAATTCTCGTTACTTAAAAACATAAGACAAGCTCCAAGAAACTCTAGATATCAAGTTTGAGTAAGAAGGAAGAGACAAGAGATAACGGTAAAGAACTCTCATAACCTTGCTATTTATCATGACATCCCCAACATAAGGTAAAACCAATATAAAACTATCATGCTCACAACATAAGGAATTTCAACACAATATTTACAACAGAAGGAAATATTACTTATTGGTACCATCATCTGAATTAGCCCCCTTAACCTCCTTTGCGTGAATAGCATGGAAATGAGTCTTTTTTTTTATCATCAAGATCTGGACAATTAAGATTTTGTTTGGCGTCCCTTTCTCTAGTAGAAAGAGTAGGGCAATCTCTAACTGTGTGGTCATTCTTTCAACAATCATAGTTCCTTATAGTACCATCTAGACACTTCCCAAAATTTTTCTTTCCATAATTGTTGTAAGTAGGTTTAACAACTTGATATCCACCCTCTCTCTTAGTTACCCTTAAGAGAACTTGAAGAATCTTTGTTTGATTCTCTTCTTGAACCTGGGTTGACCTTGCTCATTTGATCTACCCCTCTTCCTATCAAAATTCATCCTCTTAAGCTTGGAATCGTCAATAGATTGAGGATACAAAAAAAGTTACGATAGGTTCATATCGTCATGGATCATCACTGTACAACACTCTAACTTAAGTAGGCCGGATACACCGGTAACGAACCTACTCTTCTTATCTCAAGGGTTAGACACCAGGAATACTCCTCTACTTTCATGCTATTTTTCCTAAGTTTTATGAGCTCCTCAATCTTCACCTACCTCTTCTCGCGAGGAAAGAACTTACTGAAATCTATAGGTGTCGCGCCCCATTTTTCACAAATCGGGTTTTGATGCACGACCTAACAACTCTGTTGGGATTTGGAAATTTTGAAGAGTTGTCATCTAACGAATTAAGACGCGTTAGGGCACCTATCTAACCTAACTAAGTCTAACTAGAGTCAACAAGCCAGAGTTTAGGGTAACTGTTCAAATTACCTCGAGGGGAAGGTGTTAGGCATCCCTCGATGTCCACAAATGTGGGTCCTTGTTGTTTATCATGCAATTTATGTGGGGGGTTACAAGTAGCAAGTATGGTCACTTCATTTATGATTTATTTAATTTAAAGCATGAAGGCTAGGTGATAATATTAATTAGTTAGAATAACTTTGTTATTTTACTTAATTAGTTAAACATGCAAGACTAAGTAATAACAATAAATAAAACATTAAATTAAACTTTAAAGATAAGCAAGAAGATAGAAAATAGACAGATAAATGAGGAAACAATATTAATTATTTTACTTAAGGTACCAAGTAAATATAATTAAAGCAAATAAAGGGACAAAAAGGAAAGGGAGACTCTGAGAGACCTTTTGGATAGCGCTAGACATCTAATTTTTATTTCGATCACCTTCTGTATAAAGACAGATAAAACCAATGTTTGTTAATTAGAACGAGTCGATGTGATCATACCCATAGGGTCAGATACCCCTACCCCACCACCGCATGCATTTCGTCCTAATATGTTCCTATCGTTCCCTTAAAGGTCCAAGAGGCCTTGGCGTACTAGTAGGATGGTTTGGGCTAAAATAAATTATAAGTACCTCCTAGATACAAAGAAAAAAAAAGATTGGACAATATTTGACACATAAAGTGGAGGTCTCATGCTAACTGCGTGAACATACAAACAGATAAACATTTATGATTCATTTTAGAAGGAAAAAATTACTACAAGGACAAAGGGTTAT
The DNA here is from genome assembly GCF_001406875.1 of Solanum pennellii. Classification (NCBI taxonomy): domain Eukaryota; kingdom Viridiplantae; phylum Streptophyta; class Magnoliopsida; order Solanales; family Solanaceae; genus Solanum; species Solanum pennellii. Next base: position 18,131,958 of record NC_028647.1, read on the forward strand.
TACACAATGAAGAGTTTATTTATTTTATTAACGAAGCATGCAATAATTATTTATTGATTAGTGGATTAAAAGTTCCCAGAAAATTTTTCATAATGCTGAGACTGATATATTTCGAGCAATAATTTATTAGGACAACAAATTTAAAGTGAGATATTATGCAAAAAATAACATGTTAATGTGATAGCAGATTAGACTATAATGTGCAATTAAATTTAGATAGCCATCAATTTAATAAATACAAAAATTTATAGTAGCTGATTTTAAGTGGCAAAAGATTTAATTACGATGCGGAAGATTAATTATTTTAAGTAGATTTAAATTGGGCAGATTAGAATGACAGATTTTTAGGATAAAACACATGCAGAAGATAAATTCAGAAAATTATTTTTATAGTAAGCAAAACATATTTGCAAATTTATCTCATTTTAAAAAATGCTGAAAGTTATTAAAGAATAATTTTGACAAGAAATATTATTTAATTTTGTCAACATTTTACCTTAGTTAGACCCTATAGACATGGTTTCTAAGTGATGGTATAAAAACTCAAAACATTAAAACAACACCAATAGGCATGATTTTCTAAATGCAAGCATGATGAAAATTATAATATTCTTCAGAAAACATAGATGCATGGTATCTAAATCATTATTAATCAATTTCCGAAATATTAGCATAGAAAACAAGATTTTTGAAAAGTTCAAGATCATCACAAATTTTATATATATTTACATTAAATTAGTTAATGATCGAGTTAAACATGATTGATTTTAAGCCAATTGTTACGATATATTCTAATAAATTTCAAGGTATATGGACTTGAGCAACCACAAATAACAAATAAACTTAAGCAACAAATGAAAAGAAACAATTAGCACATATACCCCACCCCACCCCCCTTTTAGACGATACCCAAGTTATTTCATATACAGAGAGAGTTGGAGGGTTATATGAATATTACGAATAATTAACAAAATGAAATCAAAATGCATAAATTATATAATCTCATCTATAGCTAATTTTCATCCTGAATTTCAAGTTTTAAAACCTCTAAAAGATAGTAATACACTACCCAAGTAATAATATTTATTTTAGACAAAGTAAGACATACATACATATAGAAAAAAAAATAGAAAAACAAACTTGCATAAATATATGAATGCAAAATAATATAAATACTAATTAAGAACACTAACCAGTTAAGCATAATAGATTATCAGCAATAGAGAAAGCGTAATTCCACTTTTGACCTGAACACAACAAAGTAGCAAACAAAACACTTGAATGTTTTATCGGAATCTTAATTTATTTTAATAGTAGAGCAATATTATTAGTATTCAAGTATGAGCAATGAGAGAGAGGATCAGTTAAGAATAATGTAGAATTTGTGATAAAAGTGACTCTATTATAGTGAAAGGAGTGATCCTATTCATATAGCAAAGATGGAGGAACATATAAGGGAAATAAATAGTTTGAGGTTAATATAATATTTCCACATTTTAAAGGAAAGTCAAAGCAGAAAATAATTATTTTTTACAAACTATAAGCAAGTAAGAATAAATAAGGAAGAGTAATATTATTTTTCCTTAATAATGAAGAGTCAAATCAGATTTTATTATTAATATATTTTACCAAATATATGACTAACTAAATATGAGGAGGAAATAATTAAAGTTGTCATAAATAAACAATGTAAGAGTTAATCAAGCCAAATATTAATGGAAAGAAGATCAGTTAATACTATTTCTTTATTTTAAGAGAACCAAAATTAGATTTATTTTAATTTTTTTTTTACCAAATATAAGATCACTAAATAGGACAATGAAATATTAGTTATTAATTAAAATAATAGTAATGTAAAACAGTTAGTACATATAAGGAAAGTAATAATTAATTAAATGAAATATTCACCTATATTATATTACCATAAATAAACAAATAAATCAAGTCAAGACAAATATTAATTGAAGGAGAGATAAATGTCAGCACTATAAAAAATATAAAGTAAAAGTCAGTAATAAAAATTTAAGGAAAGAAATAATATGTGCCTTTAGACTTACCATGGGGAAGAGAGATTGCCATGAATTAAATAAGATAGGCAAACTAATTAACAATCTATGGAAATCTTATATCAGCATGATGGCATAGCATTATGAGCAACAAATAATTAAAACGCCAAATTTGAAGAATAAATTAAAATGCAAAATTAACTAAAATTAGAGAAAAATTATGAGAACAAATTCACACAATTTCTCACATATTTTTTCAAATACTAACAAGTAACAATCCTAATACAACAATTAAGGGTAAGTCAAAATCACAGAATTCCACTTTAAGAGTTGTAGCCAAACAATATTAAACAAAACAATTCTATTAAGCTAAGAAAACAATCAATTAAGGGCATCATCTGTTCTCTAGCTTATGAACTTTATCAAGAACTAGTAATTCCAAATGTAATAAACCGAAATACTACTATTAAGAGAAATATATGACATTACAAGTGAATGCATCTTATTTTAACAATACAGGGAATTACAAAATTACGAGGACATGATTTAGATCATAAAAATAACTCAATTTGAGACCAAATGGAGCATGCAGAGACATTTTAACCTCTGAAAATCAAACCCAACATGTATAATGAAAAGAGAAACAAAGTTTCTAGAATAATAATACAATAATTTGAATGAAATATACCCGTACGGATCATAGAGACCCGTCATCTTCTGGCTCGAACCTGATGTTCGTCGGCATGCCATGAGAGGAGCTGTTGGATGACAAGTTAGTTTTCGCCAGAAAAGAGAGGTGAAAGGTTGGAGCTCGCTGGCTGCTTGTTAACTCCGTGCAAGTGTTGTTGTTTGGAGGAGTTGATGGTGTCGCCGACTATGTCTCTGCCAGTTGTCGCTGCTGTTGGTCGTTCCCCAGAGGTTGGTAGCTGTTGCTCCTCACCAAAACTCCCTATGGAGAAGAGAGGGGAGAGAGGACGAAAGAAGACGAGAGGCAGGAAGCGACGGAGAGAGGAGTGTCGCCGCACCTCTTGGGGGTGGCGATTTCCACTGGGAAGAATTGAGAGAGAGAGCGGTGGGCTGTAGATAGAGAAAGGGGAGGAAGAATGTGAAAAAAATCTTTAGGTGTTGGTCTTTTGTGTATTAAATTGGGAAGACATGGAGTTTTAATCCTGACCCTTAAAATAAATTGAGATGAAAGGCTAGGATTAGATCATGATTTATTTTTAGTATAGAAGGATGATTTTTTTTTTAGTATGGACGGATGAGATTAAAAGATGAGGTTCTTAAAGATCTGGGAATTTGAGATCATAAAGGGATATAATTACAATCGACTATGTGGCCATAATTGAAATGACTAGAATCGAAAGAAATTAAAATAAGTTATGCTAGAATTTAAATTATTTAGAGAAACATAAAGAAATGTAATTCAATTAAAATACTACCAAAATCATAATATATTTTATAATTAAAATCAATTAAATTTTAGAATATTTGAATAAAATAAATTTTTTGAAGTATTTACAATAATTTTATAAAGTGAACATACTAAAATATATAAATTTTTAAGCAAAATCAACTAAAATTCTAAAATTAAAACAAATTTCAAAATACGTCTTTAATAGAATAGCATCCCTAAAAATGGTTAAAGGTAGGTCAAAATTGGGAGTCAAGAGTTGCCCTTTTGTTTCTTGGTAATGAAGAATGAATTTTTGGGCAACCAACGTTGATTTGGTAGCCGATTTTGTCCAACCGATGAGTGGGATCAATTGAAGCGATGTATAGTTGAAAAAAGAGTACAACCAAGGATTTGGTATTGAGCTGCCTACATATCTCTGGTTGTACGAGATTCAGGTCGTTTTTACGTAGTTCTAGATTCAGGAACAGACGAGGTTCTTAAAAATTGAAAAAGCGGCAAGATATTCAAAAGAACACGATATTGGCTTGGATGGATAAGATTAATGTAGCGAGAATATCACGAGGGAAATTCCAACTTTGCGCAAGGTTAAGATAAATTAGAGCAATAAGAGTAGTGAATGATAGGGCCTTTATCGCGATGGATGTAAGCATGATAATCGTAGCCGAGAGGGAGATGATCACACATGTAAAATGTCAATCTCTACGAATCTTAATATGTAATATGATTAGGTAAAATATATCAAATACACAATAAAGGTAAACATGATGCAATTTCCCATATTGACCATGATGTTTTCGATAAGACTATGAAGATGATGTCTTAGGCTATGATGTCTAAAGACATGATAAGCAAAAGTGTACCCTTACATCATGAAAATGTTATCTGCAGGCCATGAAAATGATGCCTTTAGACTATGATACCTTCTGGTCATGATAGATGGAAATTAAATCCTTAGGCCATGATATGATGTTAGTAGGCCATGCAATCTTCGGGCAAAATGCAATTCAGCCATAATATAGTTCAGGCACATGTAATTTTGGTACAATGCAATATCGCACACATGCATTCTTCGTGCATTATGCAATTAGGGTACGATGCGATTCTCGAGCATAATTCAATGTCGTGGACAATGTGATTCGGGCATAATGCAGTTCGGGCACATGCATAATAGTTGATTAAGGGCGTAAAGTTGCTTGGACATTTTCTTTGTTGGAAGGGTCAAATTCCATTGATTAGCATTATGTAGGGCTCAATAGTTTGATCTTTTGCCTTGTTGGAAGGACAATGTGCCTTTGAGTGACAATTTATCGTACTCAAAGCAATGTGTAAGTTGCCTTTGCATATATACTAGTATTTTATGGATTCAAAGAAAAATAGTTATTTTAATGGTGAGGTTGATCTTTATCCATGATTTGACACAGTATACTCCTTTGATATCTACTCGAATTTCCTTCGAAGTATCTTCAAAATTTTGAGGTCAACCCCTCAAAATTTTTCCCTAGTATAGAACTTCTGCAATTCTCATTTTGTAGATTGTAACTCCCCGATTTCATCATTTTGCAAAAGATGTCTTTCTGATGGAATTTTTGAGACCCTCTCAAAAATTCTGTCTAGTTACACAATATAGGGGAAATGAAAGTTTTTATTATGTAAGATTGAACCTCCATTGGAGTGCCTAAGTATCCCCTCTTAAACGGGAATTAGTTCTAACATAGTTCCAAATAACAAAGAGCATAGCATTCTTCACCAATAATGGAAATGACCGATTTTGACCAACTTATTACCCATAAGCTATCATGGGTATCTGAAAGTAGAAAACATGAACTTAAATGGCGCAACCCTTATTCGAAAATAGGTTCAAATGGACTTTAGCACACTCATAGTTGTAATTTCTTTGATGTAAAGTCCTCCAAGCGTATGATCTTAGTATAGATCAATTGCTGAATCTTGTCTTTCAGGTCATGAAATTCTTCTATGGTATGTCCGTTCATTCCTGAATGATAAGCACAAACCTTAGAGGGTTCAATCCACCATGCACGTGTATTAATCCTTATTTAATTAATAGGATATATGTGTCCAACCATCCTCAACTCTTCATATATTTGTCCTATAGATCAGCCAAAAGAGTATAAATTTTTCCATGCTTCTTCTCAACCTTGAATAGGTTTTTTGCGAATATACGGTCGAGTGATGACTTTGGAATTGTGTACGTATATGTTGGTTGTTGATATGGCAGTGGAGACCTTTGGTACGGAGACATTTGATATGGAGTGTTGGTAATGGTATGAGAGGCGCATGATTCCAAGGAACTTGGTGCAAAGGTGTTTCATATCGAGGAGCTTGCATAATACTGTTCTCCGAGTGTGGAGTACGATGTTGAGGTCTAGAAGAATGATGTTGGGGAGGATATTGATAATTTGGAAAGTGGATGTTCTTTGGAGGCATTTGAATAAAACTTGGTTGATTGTGAGAAATGGTATAACTTGGAAGAGGATGAGAAGTAGGGTGAGGTGGAGGATTATTTAGGAGAGTGGCTTGACTTGTGAAAGGTGACATATTCAATGTTTTTCACCAAAGTAGGATTGGCGGAGAGTAACAACTTGTACGACTCACATATATCAAACACCTCTTCTTCTAACTTCTTTATTTTCTTCTCAAGGCTTGATACCAACTTGACTGAAAGACACTTCTTTTCAATAGTCTTGCACAAAACCTTTCCATTAGTCATTTCCTATTTCATTTACGATCCTCAGTCGGGAGAGAAGGAAGAGATTCCTCTGATCGCGTGTGATAAACCATGGTCTATAAATCAACATTGGGGAAGGTTAAACAACAAATAAAAGCAAAACAAAGGCCAAGTTAGAAAATTGTATAAACAGCTATATCAAACACATTATTTTTAATATAAACACCCTAAATGCAAAGAAGCCTCGTTGAGCAACAGGTAGGCCTAATGGCACATAAGTGGTGCACAATAAATTAATTCGAGCCTGTTTGCCAATTGGAGTGTATATTAAAAGGAATAAAACAATTTTCATTAATAATAAAATTTAAACATTACAGCATAACTGAAAATCGACAACTGAAATAAACTAAGGGAAAAGGGATAACATGGCGGAAATCACCCTAAATTCTGAAATCTTGGCGATATTGATTCCAAGAGCTTGGCGCCAATTGACTTCTTGTATAGGGAAATACTTCTTGTCCAATGTTCAACATATTGCGTGCCCATATGTTTTTCCTTTCATTGATGAGCACATGGTGTCCTTTTCTGCTTATTTCTGGACCTTTAGACTCTATTAGGAACCATATGTAATACTCATGTATGCATAAGCCTGTCGTGCACCCATAAGAATAGTCAACACATGCTCCCATTGTCGAAGTATGTTGTGTACCTATGGTTTATCTAGTCGAAACTCATACTTAAACTGCTCCATGTTAGACCTGAGTGGTATGACTTGAGCTCGGCCAAATTGACGAAGTACTCGAAGAGGCGCATATGGTTGAACCCTTTAAGACAATAAGCTCAATGAAGTATCGGACGTCCCCTGTTACTATGGCATTAGGAGTGGACAACCAATGGAGCTTCCATTGGAGTCGATGACTCTCAAGCTCTTTAAAAAATATCTGCCAATCTACAAATCCTACAGGTACGACAAAATCGTACCATTCTTCTTGAATGGTTTTCAATCTTGTTGCCTTTAAAAAAGAAAATGTTCACCACATCGTATCGCCTGTGGAAGCCTTCCATAACCCATAATTGCAGTAGAAGGTTGCATCCCTCGAAGAACATTCTATCATCGACACATGCTGACATACTTCTCATTATAACCACCAGGATCATGGGCACTATAGCTTTCCTAGGTTTTCCCTCTCTTTGAGCTAAGTCTTGAACCACATAACTCTAAAATGTGTTGATTCTTCCCCTTATTTTAGGAAAAACCAAATATCCTAATAGGGAAATGACAAAGACATCTAAGCGATACTTCTTCCCATTCTTCAATAGAGCACTCAAATTCATCGCTAAAAGAGTAGTAGCTATCATCTCGTCCAAATCGTGTGTATAGAAGTCTAAATGAGTCCACCTAAGGATTAAATAAACTAATCTTGGATTAGAATTCATCCCCATATTTTTTATAAATTCCTTTGGTGATAGCTTATATGGTACCATCATTTCGCGTTCATGGTATGACAATGCGATGAAACCACTAATCTCTTAAATTATTGGCGTTGTCACAATCTGCAAATTTGAAAATAATCCTCACAGGGTCCCAAAATTCTCACAAGGTCCTAGTCAGATGAATGTTCAGTATGACGAAGATAAGAAAGGTAATACCACCCAAAAACTGACGAATCTCTCTTTCTAGGTCTCTCTTCATATCCATCCACCAGCTCCTAAGTATGTAATTCTATGACCATTTGAGGGTTTAGGGAGGTGAAATCATCTATGACTCTATAAATAAAAAAACAAACAACTTTTAAACTCCATTTTGGAAAATTAGGCTTAATTTAATTATTATGATTACATTGACACATAAATATGCAATTTGTCTAAAGGATGTTGGGGCTCTTAATACGATAGAGTGGCTACTAATTATGTGGATTGACATCAAAGGTCAAACAACCTAGGACTTATGCAACATGTATCACCTAATTTGGACTTCTAAGAGTTGTCTTGACACGGACTTGAAAGGGAATCTACGCGAGAGACTTGTGGTTTTGAGTTAGTAAAACTATCATTCCGTCCACACATATGGCGACTCTTTATAATGGGTATTTGAAGAAAATCCGAGTACTTGTGAGAGGTCCAAACGCACAACATCACAGTAAAAAGTGAAATAAAATGGAAGAGGGATTCCAATTGGGGAAAGTATGAGCGGAATACCAGTTTTGTCAAAGCAGTAAGCATCTAGTATTTAGAGGGAAAGTAGTAACTCATAAGCAGTTTATAAAAGCAATAAATAAATAAATAAATACATGTATAAGTAAAAGAAGGTAATCATATAAACATATTAAAAATCATTTAAATAAGGGAAAGGGGGTATGTGATTAAATATGTAAGTAGCCAAATAAGGGGAACGAGAAAGGGTGAAGCATGAAAATAAACAAATAAGGAAGAGAGAAAAAGGTAAAACATTGAAAAAAGACAATAAATAAGGAAAAAACATAATAACTAAAAATGGTAATCACCTAAACAAATATTGAGATGACCAAATAAAGTAAAACCCACATAAATCAAATGAACACGTAATGGTAAGACCCTAATATCTCCAGCGGAGTTGCCATTCTCTCGCGCCATATTTTTTCACAAAACGGGTTTTGATGCAGGACCTACCAACTCTGTTAAAATTTGGAAATTTCGAAGATTTGTCACCAAACGAATTAAGGCGTGTTAGGGCACCTATCTAACCTAACTAAGTCTAACAAGAGTCAAAGAACCAGAGATCAGGGTAAGGGTTCAAATTACTTCAAGAGAAGGTGTTAGACATCTATTAAGGTTCACAAATTTGGATCTCGGTCGTATCTATGCAATTTATGTGGGAGTTACAACTAGCAAGTATGATTACTTTATTTATGATATATTTAATTTAAAACATGATGTCTAGGTAATAATATTAAACAGTTAGAGTAACATTGTTATTTAAATTAATTAGTTAAATATGCAAGACTAAGTGATAGAAATAAATAAAATATTACATTAAAATTTTAGAGATAAGCGAGAGGATAGAAAACAAACAGATAAATGAGAAAAAATGTTAATTATTTTAGTTAAGCTACCACAAGTAAATGTAATTAAAGTAAATAAGGGATAAAAAGGGAAGGTAGACTGAGAAAATTTTGGGTCCACACTCTACTTTTAATTTTATTTCGGTTAGCTTCTGTATAAGGACAAACAAAACGAATGTTTGTCATTTAGATCGTGTCGATGTCATCATATCCATAGGGCAAGCTACCTCTACCCCACCACCGCATGCATTTCATCCTAAAATGTTCCTATCGTTCCCTCTTAAGGTCCAAGAGGTATAGGACTACTAGTAGGGTGATTTGGACTAAAATAAAATATAAGGTCATCCTAAACACCAAGCAACAAAAAAATATTGAACATTTGACATGTAAAGTATCAAGTTCTCCTCTACATTCCGCTATTAACGTGATAGCAAACATATAGTAAATAGTGAAGGTCTCATGCTAAGTGTCTGAACATACAAATGTATAAACATTTATGATTCAATTTAGAGGGCAAAAAATTACTTGAAGGACAAAGGGTTATGACAGGATGCAGAGTTTATTTATTTTATTAATGAAGCATGTAGGAATAATTTATTGATTAGTGGATTAAAAGTGCCAGGAAAATTATTCATAATGTTGAAAAGAGCATATTTCGATCAATATATTATTAGGACAATTAATTTCAAGTAAGAGATTATGCAGAAAATAACATGTTAATGCAGTAGTAGATTAGATTATTATGTGAAATTTTATTTTAGATCGCCATCAATTTAATAGATACAACAATTTTATAGTAGCTGATTCTAAATGGAAAAAGAGTTAATGACGATGCAGAAGATTAATTATTTTTAAGTAGATTTAAATTGGGAATATTTGTATGAAATTTTTTTAGGATAAAATACATGCAGAAGACAAATGCAGAGAGTTATTTTTATAGTGAGCCTAAAACATTTGCAGATTTAACTCATTTTAAAAAATGCTAAAAGTTATTAAAGAATAATTTTAACAAGCAATATTATTTAATTTAATCAACATTTTACCTTAGTTGGATTCTATAGACATGTTTTCTAAGTGATAATATAGAAAGTCAAAACATTAAAACAACAACTATAAGCATGATTTTCTAAATACAAGCATGCTGCAAATTATAATATTCTTTAGAACTATATGCATGGTATCTAACTCATTATTAATCAAGTTCCAAAATATTAGAGTAAAAAACAAGATTTTTGAAGAGTTCAAGATCATAACAAATTTAACGCATATTTACAATAAATTAGTTAATGATCGAGTTAGAGGGATTGATTTTTCAGCAAATTCTTAAGATATATTCGAATAAACTTCAAGGTTTACAATTTAAGCATATGTGGACTTGAGCAACCACAAATAACAAATAAACATAAGCAACAAACGTAAAGAAACAATTAACACATATACCCCCCCCCCCTTTAGACGATCTCTAAGTTATTTCATATATATAGTGAGTTTGAGGGTTATATGAATATTACAAATAAATAAAGAAACGAAATCAAATTGCATAAATTATATAATCTTGTCTCATAGCGAATCTTCAACTTGAACTTCAAGTTTTAAAACTTGTCAGAGAAAGCAATACACTACCCACGTAATAATATTTATTTTAGACAAGGTAAGACATACATACATATGGATAAAGAATAGAAAAACAAACTTACATAAATATATGTATGCAAAATAATATAAATGCTAATTACCGATACTCACCAGTTAAGCATAAAAGATTATTATTAGCAATCGAGAAAACGTAATCCAACATTTGCCCCGAGCACAAAAAAGTAGCTAAGATAGGGCTTGATGTTTACCAGAATCTTAATTTATTTTAGGAGGAGCAATATTATTAGAATTCAAGTAGGAGCAATGAGAGATAAATTTAAGGATAATGTAGAACTTGTGATAAAAGTGTGTCTATTATAATGAAAGGAGAGGTCCTATTTATATAACAAAGTTGGGGGAACATATAAGGGAAATAAATAATTTAAGGAAACAATTAATATACTATTTCCTTATTTTAAAGGAGAGTCAAATAAGAAAATAATTATATTTACCAAATATAAACAAGTAAGAATAAATTAGAAGAGTAATATTATTTTCCTTTAATAATAAAGAACCAAATAGATTTTATTGTTAATCTATTTTACCAAATATATGACAAACTAAATTTGACAAGGAAGTAATTAAAGTCGCTATAAATCAACAAGTTAAGAGTATTAATGGAAGGGGAATCAATTAATAATATTTTTTTATTTTAAGATAACCAAAATTAAAATTATTTTAAATTATATTTTACCAAATATAAGATCACTAATTAAGACATTAAAATATTAATTAGACTTAAAATAATAGTAATGTAAAACAGTTAGTACATATAAGGAAAGTAATATTAATTAAATGAAACAGTCACCTAATATTATATTACCATAAATAAACAAATAAAACCAGCCAAGCAAATATTAATTAAAGGAGAGATAAATTTCGGCATACTAAAAAATATAAAATAAAAGACAATAATAAAATTTTATGGAAAGAAATAATATATGCCTTTAGACATACCATGGGGAAGAGAGATTCCCAAGAATTAAGCAGGATAGGCAAACTAATTAACAATCTATGGAAATCTCATATAACATGATCGCAGATCATTATGAACAAGAAAATAGTTAAAACACAACATTTAAAGAATAAATTAAGATGCCAAATCATCTAAAATATGAGAAAAATTACAAGAACAAATTCACACAACTTCGCACATATTTTTTCACATAGAAACCAGTAACAATCCTAATACAACAATTAAGGGTATGTCAAAATCCCAGAATTCGATTTTAAGAGTTGAAGCCAAATCGTGTAAAGCAAAACAATTCTATTTAGCTAAGCAAACAATCAATTAAGGGCATCATCTATTCTCTAACTTATCAACTTAAATAAAGAACTAGTAACTCCAAAAGTAAAAAACAGAAATACTACTATTTAGAGAAATATGTGACAATCCAAGTGAAAGCATCTTATTTTAACAATACACGAAATTATAGAATTAAAAGGACATGATTTAGATCGTAACAAATAACTCAATTTGAGATCAAAATGGAGCATGCAGAGACATTTTAACCTCATAAAATCAATCACAACTTCTACAATGAAAAGAAAAAACAAAGTTGCTAAAATAATGATACAATAATTTGAAAAAAATATACCTGTATGGATATGTTGAGATCCGTCATCTTCTGATTCGAACCTGACCTTTTTCGGTGTTCCATGGGAGGAGCTGCTGGAGGAGAGGTCAGTTTTTTGCCGGAAAAGAGAGGGAAAAGGTTGGAGCTCGCCGTCTACTTGCTTTCTCCGTGCAGGTGTTGTTGTTTAGAGGTGTTGTTGGTGTCGCCGACTATGTCTCTGCTACTGGTCGTTCCTCGGAGGCTGGCAACAATCTGTGCTTACTAAGCCTGTGTTTGAGCTCTATGCCTTTGCCTTAGCGCGTCTCGGATACTCTTCCCGTAGTGCCCCCTTCGTCCTCCTTGTCTCTTTCTCTGCGGCCTGCGTGGGACTAACCGGACTGCTGCTCTCACAGGAACTCTCTGTGAAGAAGAGACAGGAGGAGGAGTAAGGAAGAAAGAAGAGAAGACACAGGATCAAAGGAGAGGGCAGGAGAGAGGAGCGTTGTAACGACCTGTTTAGTCGTATTGAGCAGCAGATTTTATTTCTGGAAAAACTGTGTGAGTCGACGGAACCCACGACGGACCGTCATGGGCACGACGGGACGTCGAGGGGGTCTCGTTCCAAAAGACTTAGACTTCTGAAATTTGGGTACTGAAAT
>NC_028647.1:18155305-18222779 GCF_001406875.1 Solanum pennellii
CTACTCAGTACTTGTGGTTGTACTGACCCCCTACTTTTATGTTTTCTTCTTGTATATTGTGGAATGCAGCAAACGTGCCGTCATCTTCGACTCAACAGTAATTCTAGCCAGTCTTCGTCACACCGGATCTTCAGGGTGAGCTAATGCTTCTAGCTTGGACTGGATCTCCTTCCTCATGTCTTGATGCCTTGAAGTTTCGTCATAGACTAGCTTTTATTTGTTTTAGCTTCTTAGAATACTCTTAGTTTAGTAATTTGATCATAGATGTTCTTGTGGCGATGACTTCCAGATTTTGGGGAAATAATAGATGTTGAATTTAGAAGTTATTGAATTGTCTTTTATTAATGAGTTTAAGTCTTCCGCATTGCTTTATGTTGATATTATAATGAAATGTTAAGGTTTAGATTGGTTGGTTCGCTCACATAGGGGTAAGTGTGGGTGCCAGTCGCGGCTCGGTTTTGGGTCGTGACAAGCGTCTCCGCATCTCATGGGGTGGCTATTTCCGCCGGGAAGAATGGAGAGAGATAGTGGGGGGGGGGGGCTATAGTTAGAGCGAGGGGAGGAAAAAAAAATCTTTAGATTTGGTCTTTTGTGTATTAAATTGGGAAGATATAGAACTTTAATCTAGACCCTTGAAATAATTTGAGATGAAGGGCTAGGATAAGATTATGATTTATTTTTGGTATGGACGAATGGGATTAAAAGATGAGGTTTTTAAAGATCTAGGAATTTGAGATAGTAAAGGGCTACAATTGCAATAAACTACGCGGGCATAATTGAAATGTCAATTGAATTGGAAATGCTAGAACTGAAATAAATTAGAATAAGTTAAGCTAGAATTTAAATGATTTAGAAGAAAATTAAAGAAATGCTATTCAATTAAAATACTACCAATATTATACTATTTTATATAATAAAAATCACAGAAAATTTAAAACATTTGAATAAAATAATTATTTTAAAATTAATTCAAAATATTTTAAAGTATTTACAATAATTTTATAAAGTGAACATACTAAAATATATAATTTTTATGCAAAAATGATTAAAATTCTAAACTTAAAACAAATTTAAAAGTACGTATTTAATTGAATAAAATTCCTAAAAATGGTTAAAGGTCGGTCAAAATTGGGTGTCAACAATATGACCCATTTCTAGAGTTCCCTGTTATCCTTCCACTGAATAATCCAAATTTGAGCAATCTCTTTCGATCGATAGAAAGCCAAGTCCGCCTTTACTCTAGAAGTAACTCCAATAACATCAACTATCTTATAAATTCCATCCAAGAATTCGTGGGGTTCTTGTCCCGTTCTAGAGTCAAGAAAGATGGAGGATTCATCCTCATAAAGTCCCTCAATTTTGAGGTCATGGTACTCGGAAGCACTCATCATAGGGAATACATCTCTATTCTCTTGGGCCAAAGATATGTAAGCTTCACTAATCTCTTGATTTGTCATCTTCGGTGGAAACACTGAAACTTCATTCCCTTGATTACCTTGAGGAAGTTTTTCACATTGGGGACCTAAGGAAGAATCTCATCATTAGAAATCTCCTCTTCCACTTTCCTTGTGGTTTTTCCTCTTGTAATCATATCCTATACGCACAAGAGAAGGATTAGGAAAAAGAAATTTATAGGACACCACTCTAAGGCACGAGTCAAAGAATAATGAAACAAGTGTAACTTCAACTGTCCTATAGCCTCTCACTCATAAATGTGTCGCGACTCACACCGATGAACAAACCTATACTAGAGTTTGGCATGTGAGACATCAACCTATAGACCATTACCAAAACCTTATGCCCTGATACCATGTTTTTTCATGACCCAAGATCATCCCCGATTCGCAACAAGGTGTACTTGACCCTGAAGGATTCTCATATAAGCCTCTTAGCACTCATTCATCACATAGGCAAAAAAATAGTGCAGAAATTAAAACTTTTATCAATAAAGTCAACAATAGAAAACTCATTTATATAATGAAGGAATACTAAGTTTCAAAATATCCATCTTAGACACCTCATAAACTTCATAGGTACACAACCCCTTACAATCGAAACAAACTACTAATAGTCTATTACATAAGAAGGACATATAAGAAGTGTTTTGTCCTCGAATAAATGAGGATGCACCAAGTCTTGGAGAATAGATATCCAAGTCTTCAACTACTAAATCCACCTAGAACTCTCATCCTACATTTTTTAGTAAAATCATGAAGAAGATAGTGTTAGCACAATTAAGCACGGTGTAGGTTGACCATGCAAAAACATGCTAAAAGGGAAATTTTGTTGAAAGTCATGCTTTATGTCATTTTTTAAAATATTATGAACCTTTGAACAATATATGCATAGTATATGTTACAATTAACATACAAGTCACAATATCTCATTAAAACCATTACTTTTACCTTTCCATCTTTTCGTCAACTAGTCATACTTCAACTAGTATTAACATGCAATATATAAGCACATACATCAACTATACCATTGATTATTCTAGAGCCTTTATCTAATGTTACCCTGAGACACCATTAAGTAAGAAATAAAGTGGAAGTCCATACTACCTCTTCATGCCACACCTAAATATTCTTCAAGGCCACATTTAGACAAGAAACTTTACATTTCCATATAACATGCTAAGTAACCCATTTCATTAATAAAGGAGAGACATGCATCAAATTGTAAAGAGAATACATCGACATTCATTATTTTCTTCATTTATAGGACCTTCACATTAGTCATGAAGACCTAGGGAACTCACTCAAGAACATTCAAGCCTACTCGTCTCATGTGTAAATAATATCCAATACTTCTATATACACGTTGTAGTACCTATCAAGTAACTAGATTGCAGATCCCACATGATGGGAAGACAATAACCGACATAGACCAAGCAAGCTAGACATGGGATCCAATGTTCTATCCCCACACCGAAAAGATGTGTTGTACTTGTCAAGGGTAGAACTAGTACACATCCCATGTAGGCAGATCGTGTAGGGTATATCCAGACACGTTCATTGTGATGTATCATCATACTCGGTTAGATCCACCATGTTAGACAAATCCACTCAGTGTTTTTCCTTAGTTTCCATATCGTAGTTTCTTTAACATTTACGTACTAGAGAGAGCACAAACATTATGTCTACTTACTCATAGTACTTCTAGAAAGAAAGTCTACAACCAACAGGTCTACTTGTCGAGGTTCATTAAGGAAAACTCATTGACTTACCAAGAAGGGTGTCTCACATATTGGGCCTATAGATACAAGGTTCATCATTAATATAGGGTTCTAGACTTTTCATGAAGGGAACCAAGCTTAGGTCTACCTGTCAAAGGCATAGTCTAGAATGCTTTTATCATTTAAATAAAGGTCACCATATTTAGGTCTGGTGATCCTAGAAATTCCTTCATACATTTAGCCAATTATGTGAAGATACATTCATTAGTGTAGAAGAGGATGCACTAGACTACCAATTCAAGACACATATACCTTTACATTCACTTACAAAAGACTAGGATGCATAAGCATAACCAATTCAAGAATATTTTAGTTAGAGTATGTTTTCAATCATAACACATGCACATTCTATACAAGATCATCATTCTATCATACGAAACACATGTACAAATACTTGAAATCATGATCACCTTACTGCCTTGAATTCACATTCATATAGCTATCAAATAAGTACCTCCACCATAGGTGGATCACACATCAATATATCACAATTACATCTCAATAAGAATAGATCTCAACTCTTTATATCCAAAATACTACAATATATAAGACAATTGACTTACAATTTAATGATCGTAATTTAAGTTCAAGGCTTTAGATCCCAACTCACGAACACACCAATACATAAATACCTCGATGCAACAATAATGCTCCATCAATTAGACATAATTAATGACATATATCCGTAAACTAACTTCTTTTTATCACATTCCATTCAATATATATTCATAATCAACCGATTTCCATTCAACTTAGGGTTTTCAGAAAAACATGGGTTCTTGAAAGGATTCCATATAAAATCATATTAATATCATCAACCAAACTTTAATCCATCAATTTAAATTCTTTTAAAATGTTTTACCAATGAACCCATGCTTAGAGTAGAAAGTAGGATTTTGACCTTTTGAAACGCTTTGAAATCTACTTTGAAGGGACTCATGCTTAGAGTAGAAAGTAGGATTTTGACCTTTTGAAACACTTTGAAATCTACTTTGAAGGGACTCTTTGAAGTGAATACTAATAAAGGATAAAGTATCACCATACCTTATTAGATGAGAATCCGTGAAAATAACTTGATTACCTTGAAGAAATTCACCTTGGATTCAAGAGTTCTTCACCTCGAATGATTTTTTCTTGAGAGAGAGTTTCCGGGAAAAAGGCTTCTAACTTTTGGGGTTTTGAAAAATAAAGTCAAAAATACCTTTTGTTTTCTAATACTCTTAAAATACATACCAACACTTAAAATAACCGTCCATGCACTTTAAATGAATTTGGGTGCATTTACCAATTAATCCCCACCTTGGAAGAACTTGCACCAAAAAAATATTACCAAATCACGCACCCAATCCACTGACCATGGATTGGTCTATTGAACATTGATTGGGTCTGTGGTTTGGCTAGAGATTCAAAAACTGCAGGACCTTGCAGGCCTTATCCATGCCCAAGATCCACGAACCGGAGATGTATCTACGGGTCATGGTTTGGGGTCGTAGATCATGCTACCTTGGAAGCTTCTTCGCCAATGATGCGGTCCTTGTCAATGACCCCTTTTGGTGTTCCTTGGGCAGTCGTACATGACAGTTTAACCTGCAGATACAATGATCTAATTTTAGGAACCATTTACCTTGGTTTAAACCTTAAAACGACATACCAAACATTTACAACAAGATACTACAACACACTAGTTCAAAGGATTACTTTCCAAACGTCTTGGTTGTTTATTGATGTTTGACCTTAAAACACTTGAAACTAAACTCAAAATCTCTTTTCTCATCACATTAATCTAGTTAACACATCAAACACACATATGAGACTCTAGTTCTTCCTATCCAATTTTAGGGTCATTACATTATCCCCACTTGGGAACATTATTCCTCGAATGACACTCTAAGCACATCAAGGGTAATGAAACAAGACTTAGCATCCCACAATAAATCATTCAACATCAATATAAGAGCAGAAAAATTGGAGAAAACATCAACTCAACATCACAAGCTTAAAACATAACAAGCAAGTAGGAACTACATCAACAATCTCATCATGCATCAAAACTTCACATTCTTCATTTCATAGGAGTAACTTTCTTCTCCAAATCTGATTAAGATAATAACCACATCATCAGGAAAATATACAAATTTTTTGATAATAAATTTAGGCATGTTCAACATTTAATCTCATGAAAAATTTAAGCAAATAACACTAGATGCATACTAACCTGAGGAAAACATTCATGGAAACCTTTTTTTTTCTCATCAAACAAGAAATCAATTAAAATATGTGTAACATCAAGAAGCCATGGAAAAAATACTTAATGCTCGTGACTCCAAAACATAAGACAAGCTACAAGAAACTCTTGATCCCAAGCTTGAGTAAGAATGAAGGGAAAAGAGACAAGGGTAAAGAACTTTCACAACCTTGTTATTCATCATGCCATCCCCCACTTAAGTTAATACCCATAAGAAATTTTAACACCTTATTAACAACAAAAGGAAATATTACATTCCAGTACCTCCATCAAGATTAGGCCTTTTTCCCTCCTTGGCTTTAAGAGCATAGAAACGAGTCTGCTTTTGATCATCCAGATTTAGGCCATTAAGAGGAGCTTGTTTGGACTCTCTTCCTCTATTAGAAAGAGTAGGGAAATCTCTCACTCTGTTGTCATTCTTTTCACAACCCTAGCACCTACTAGTTCCTATACGCTTCCAAAAATGTTTCTTTCCACAATTGTGGCAAGTAGGTTTAGCAACTTTAGATCTACCACCAATAGGTCTACCGATCGAGGTTCATTAAGGATAGATCATTGACTTTCCAAGAAGCGTGCCTCACATTTTGGGCATAGCGATACACGATTCATAATTTACATAGTGTTATAGACTTATCGTGAAAGGGCACCAAGATTACGTCTACCGGTCCAAGACATAGTCTAGAATGCTTTAGTCATATAGTGAAAGGGCACCATTTTTAGGTCTACCTATCCTAGACATTCATTCATTCGTTTATCCACTTAAGTCAAGATACATTCATTAGTCTAGAAGAGGATGCACTAGCCTACCAATTTAAGACACATATACCTTACATTCACTTAAAAAAGAATATGATGCATAAGTCCACCAATTCAAGAGTATTTTAGTGAGAGTATGATTTCAATCATAACACATTAACATTATGTACAAGATCATCATTGTATCATTTGAAACACATATACAAATAATTCAAGACATGGTCACCTTAATTGTTTGAATTCACATTCATAAGCTAACAAATAAGCACCTCCACCATGAGTGGATGACACATTAATATATCACAATTGCATCTGAATGATAATAGATCTCAACTCTTATATTGAAGATAATACACTAGATAAGACAATTGGCATACATCCATAACCAATTCCATCATCAATATAAGCAATTCAACAAGAGATTGATTATAATATACAGTCAAGGATTAAGATCCCAATACACAAATACATCACTCCCTCAATACAACAATACTTCTCCATCATGCATAATCAATGACATAGATCCATAAACTAACTTCTTATTATCTCATGTTATTCAATATATATTCATAATCAACCAATTTCCATTCGACTTAGGGGTTTGAGGAAGACATGGGTTCTTGAGAGGATTCTATATAACATCAACTTAAAATAATCAACCAAAACTTAATTCATTAATAGAAATGCTTGTAAAAAGTTATACCAACAAACCCATGCTTAGATTATAAAGTAGGATGAAACGCTTTGAAATCTACTTTGAAGGGATCCTTGAATGAATACTATTCAAGGATAAATGATCACCACACCTTCCTAGATGAGAATCCATGAAAATCACTTTAAAACCTTGACGAAATTCACCTTTGAACCTGTTGTTCTTCATCTCTTATGGAGTTTTCCTTGAGAGTGTCTTTTAGGGAAGAAGGTGTCTAACTTTTGGGGTTTTGAAATTATTAAGTCAAAAATAGCTTTTAATTGTTTTAAAAATCTTAAAATACCTAAAAAAAAAAAACCTCAAATAACTGCACATACACTTTAAAAGACTTGGGGTGAATCACCTTGACCGAGCTTGCCCTAGCAAAATTGTACCAAACTACACCCCCTAATCCATGGACCGTGGATTGCGTCCGTGATTTTTGTGAGAGACTCTAAAGTTGTAGCCCCTTGCAGGTCTGATCTACGGCCAAGATCCATGAGCTGTAGATGCATCTATGGGATGTGTTTTGGGTTGTAGATCTTGCTGCCTTGGTAGTTTCTTGGCCAATTATTAGGTCCTCCTCAAAGACCCCTTGGGATGTCCATGGAGTGTCGTACCCATATATTTAACCCCTAGAAAATATGATCGAATCCATTCACCTTGATATTAACCTTCAAATGACACAACAAACTTTAACCACAAGACACTATTTTACAGGACTAGCTTGCGGACGTCTTGAACGTTCCTTGACGTTTGCCTCAAAACACTTCAAACTAAACACAAAATCTCATTTCTCATCACTTTAATCATGTTACTACTTCAAACACACATATGCAACTCTAATTCCTCCTATTTGATTTTAGGTTGACTACGTTTAACGTATCATTAGTTTAACAAAATTGGAAATTTAAAATGATGGACAAGATCCAAGAAGGAAAAAATGGAAGAGAAAGGAAGTGAAGGGGGAGGTAAGTTTAGAATTTTCATGTCAGAGGATAAATATTTTTTTAACTTTATTATTTACTATGGAACAAAAAATCAAGTCAATCACATGAGTCAATTTATTATGTAATTTCAAAATTATTTTGATGGAGGTGAACCGAAAATGCAATTAAACTATAGGATTTTGTAGAAACTTACCCTCTGTCCACCTTTTGAATATGGGTTATTAGAAATAAGGATTTGAACCACAATTTTGACATCAAAGGTATCTGGGGGCTAAAAGGTGGATGTGGATAGTCATATGTCAATTTAGATAGTTGAGGGGAATTTTAGGTCCTTCTCCATTTTTAAAGAATAATAATAGACAAAACCCACAACAAAACTAAGTAAACACAATAGAAAAACGATCAATCTATTTTTTTTTTATGAAGAACAACTTTATTGGATAAATTTTTCAATCATAAAAATTTCTACAATGCAAAGAGATAATGACAGCTAAGAGAACTATTTAATATCATGATCGATTGAATCAGCGATCTAATCCTCCTCCTCAATAGTAGCAACGATGACCTTTGATGAGTGGCTACTCTTGTTGTTAGACATATGACTATTGTGTATGTTTGGTATAACACCACAATTAACAATGGTTGCATCTCCTCCCAACTTGCTTAATTCATCATCAGTCCTAATAGCCAAGTGAATGTGCGTTGGATTGATTCGGGTTTTTTTGTTTTCCCTTGCTGCATTTCCAGCCAAATCAAGTACCTATAAGCGCTTAATCATAAAAATATATATTAAGATTCAGTAATACAAAACACTAGAAATACTAAAGTAGTGAAACTCACCTCAGTTGCAAGGTACTCAAGCACAGCTTCAAGAAAAACAGGAGCTCTGGCACCAACACGTTCAGCGTACTTTCCGACTTTTAGAAATTGAGAGATATGACCAACCAGAAAATGCAGACCTGCTTTTGTACTGCGGGAACGATATTTTTTTGCACTTGTGGAACCAAGGGATTTTCCTTTTCCAACCATTTTTATATTTTCTCTACTTCAAAAACATAAAAAAAGGTTTTCCTTTTTTATTGATGGAAATTAGGAGAGAAGTGAGTTCTAAAGTAGTTTGATTTGGATATTTATAGGCAACAACAATTATACTCACCCAATAGAAGGCAATCACGTGGATCGAATATGTACGTCGTTAGATGGAAGAGAATCAACGGCGGACAATGATGCTGACACATTTAACCTCTTTCAATGATTATAATGATTTTAGTTTTGAGCCAAAAAAAACAAAAAGGAATATGATGAATTTAATTTGTTTCCAAAAAAAGAGAAAAGATTGTGATTAGTATTAGATTTAGACATAGATATATTTGTGGGAAATTTTACCCTTGGTATTTGGCATAATATCCCTTTATTTATGAGCAAATTTTATTTAGGAATTTTAATTGTTATTTGTTTCAATTTAGAACATGCTTTGTGCGATAATTTCAATTATTGATTGTGATTTTCTCGAAGCAAATTTTAGATGCTCTACTCAGCCATTTGAAATTGAGAAAATAGCTAAACCACAAATTTTCTCAAATTTAATTTTATATTAACAAGATTAAATGAAATCGACCATTTAGGGGTGGCAAATTCAAACTCAAGCCCTCCAACCCCTCCAACCCACTAATATTTTGAGTGATATGAAACCTGAATAGGCTCATGAAAAATCTTGTTAAAATAACATTAACTTTCTTTTAATTTGATATGTTGTATATGCAAATAATAAAGGAAACAAATTTTATTAGGTTTTAAAATACTTTAGAATAACAAATAAAACAATTAAGCCTAGTAAAATTTGAGTTGGGTTTGGTTGTGTTGGGTTTTGACCCATAATGTAACCCATTACCTAATCCATTTTGAGCCAACCTTTTTTGACCCAAGCAAATTTGGATTGGGTTGGGTCTTGACCTGATTGTTGTCTTAGCCGACCGTGACATGTCCAAATTTTACCCAATCTGCCTAATTGCTACACATATATGTACTTGATCATGTAATCAAACATAATATTTGAGTTGAAATCACAAACACAGTGATCCATTAAATTGCTTTTGTTGTCAAATTTCATTGTCTTTTGTTGGAAAAACTTTCATTAGAATTCATTTGTGGAGAGAATCATAGAAAATCATGAAAGAGAGAGATAAAGAGAAAATGATAATTGAATTAAGATTGCATAAGAGTAAAGATATCCACACGTTTATTGATATTTACTATTTCCACTAAGAAAAATACATCTTTCTATTTTTATAAGAATAAAAGCTGTACTGTAATTTATAAATTAGACAATATAATACATTAGTGAGATATTTTTAAAAATTACTATCTTTTTCATATAAATTGACACATATAACTACATTTTCGGTATTTATAATTCATAGCTAATGTTTGAGATTTTGAGAAAAATCTCTCTAACCTCTCTTCCTATGTTTTTATTTCTCTTCCTCTCTTTCTTCTCTCCATAACTTCCTCTTTGCATTATGTATTTTGACTTTTCTCTTCCTCTATTTGTCTCTCTTTTTTTGTATTTTCACATGTCTCTCTCTTTGTATTTTGTAGCTTTATCCGTCTCTCCCTCCCTCTCTCTCTCTCTCTCTCTCTCTCTCTGATAAATTGTATTTTCACTTCTCTCTTCCTTTTTTATTTTGTATTTTCATATCTCTCCTTTTTTTATATTGTATTTTCACCTCCCCTCTCTCTATTCTTGTATTTTTCTTATTGTTATTTTTTAATTACAAAAAAGCTAAAAAAATGTAGGTGCAGTACAATGTTCCCATTGCACAAGATTAAAAATGATATACAAAAATGTAATAATCACAGGGACATCAAGTTGATATGACACGCTATGGAACTTTAGAACATGGTTATTGAGATGAGGTGAGGAGGTGTGTCTCCATTTCAAAGAATAAGATTGATTTCATTCTTGGGAGATAGACTATAGAAGTCATCCATTTTGTGTGGAGACTGATGGAGAAATATAAGAAAAAAGAGAACTTAGATATGGTGTTCATTGACTAGGGGACGTCCTCTAGAAATGCGCGGAGGCTAAAGGTGTACCAATTATATTAGGGTGACAACAATTTTGTGATGGAGATATATTTGAATTAGAAAGATGGATGGAGACTCTAAACAATTCCTAGTTAAGATTAGGTTGCACCAAGAATCGATTCTTAGGGTATTTCAATTTCTTTGGTAATGGATCAAATAGTATTATATTCATACTGACGTGTCATAGTGTATGCTTGATGTAAAACAATCTGATGAGCCATTTGATGGATTTGATGTTAGTTTGGATCTGCGGAGACAAACTATGGAATCTAAAGGGTTAGGTTTAGCTGAATCAAAATAAAATATTTTGATAGTTAATTCAATAATACATTATATGAGATTGGCATGAAAGAGAGACTTGATATTCAGGCTATTCCTAAGAAAGATAGTTTCAAGTATCATCTATCAGAGTAGGAAAATCAATGATGATGTCACTCATTGTATTGGTGTGTCTCGGATGAAGTGGAGGCTTGACTTTGAAGTATTGTATGGTAAAATGATACAACCCAAGTTTAAAGGTATGCTATAAGTAGTGATTTTTATGCTCTAAGCCTACATTTTGGACATGGCCCGCACTCGAGAACCATTTGTGGTCTCCAAGAAAACCCTTGGCCTAAATGAGTAATTTGTGGAAGAATTAACTCAAGATATAAGGAGATTTTAGTGCATAGTTTAACTCAGATATCTATAACACCCTAAACTGAAAACGGATGTACTAGAGCTTCACATGTTTGTTCCTGCTTGGTAAACTTGTATAATTTATTTAAAAAATGACTTTAGAAGTTTGTTTGGTGGTTTTAGAGTTCAAACGGCAAGAAACGACCAAGACGTTACTAAACTAGTCGTTTAGTGCTAGTGTGTTCTTATCTGTTGTTCGGAGTCTGGAGCTGATTGAAGAGACACTAGTTCCTAAGTGGTCATGTGTGGTGAATAAACATATGGGTAAGACTCCCCAAGGACCACCTT
This sequence comes from Solanum pennellii, assembly GCF_001406875.1. Classification (NCBI taxonomy): domain Eukaryota; kingdom Viridiplantae; phylum Streptophyta; class Magnoliopsida; order Solanales; family Solanaceae; genus Solanum; species Solanum pennellii. The sequence continues at coordinate 18,167,236 of NC_028647.1, forward strand.
AAAGTTCCGTGAGAAGGACCCAAAGTTGAACCCCAAAATAGTGTGAGAGGTTAAACTTACGGAGGGCCAGTTATGGTCTATAAGTGGAGTGACGCCCCTTCGTTAGGGGCGTAGGTACTTACTTAGCTGTGGAGGCTCGGCCTATATTTTAGGAGGCTCCAACAAAAATGATGGAGCAACAAGACTCTCCGTACCTCCACCTATTGTCCGAAGGTTGGCAGTCGTAAGTCACTACTATTTTACTAGTGCAAGTCGGCCAAGCGAAGGGTGGTTTGGTAAATTCAAACCTTGGATAGTTAAATTAATGGAGTTTTTTTTTAAATGTTTCTAGGTATTTTAGGTATATTAAAACATTATTTAGACATGATCACCGAAATCAAAACCCTTCCCTCCCAAAAAGTTCTCTCAAGGACACCATTGAAAGTCAAGCTAGGATAGGATATTTGAAGTGCTTTGTATTCAATTATCGTGGTTTTTCAACAAGTGAGGTATGATGATACTTTATCTTGGCAAGTTTAACCATAGAGTCAATCATAAAATAGTTTTCAAGTTTCCAAAGTTTGTGAAAAATTCCAACTATTCTTACTCAAACTCATGATTTTGTATCAAATGTTTTAACATGATAAACTATGATTATATTGATTGTTAATTGATGATTTTAAGGTAAAAAAATATATGAATCCTAAAGTTGACTTATAAAGTGGGTTTTATGATTATAATTGGATATTGTTGGAATTGTGTTTAGACTGTATTGTATTGTTGATATCAATATCTTTTTGTGATGAATTGTTGGAGACTTGAGTTATGGTGATCATGGCTTGGGTGAAGGGTACAATTGACCTAATTGTTTTGTTATAATGGAATTCTTTTGTATGGTTTGGTCTACATATGGAAGGGTATTTACTTATTCAATATGTATTGGGATCATGCCCTTGAAGGCATTCTATGGTGAATAGGAGTATTATAATTTTAAGATATATGGGAGAGTATAATGTGAAAGTCATCATGTGATCCAAAGGATATCTTGTATAAAGTTTTATTTTATTGTGATTTAAAGTATGTTTTATCTTAATGCTCAATTTGTGTTGATGTTAGAATGTGAAGGGTCTCTATATATGATGTTGTATCTTGATTGATACACTTAGGTGCCTCCCATTGATGCATGGAAGTTGTTGAATCTGATGTCTTGACTTGATAGGCTTAGGCATATTTTTCTTGAGAAATGAATGAATAAATGTCTAGAATCGGTAGACCTAAGTATGGTGTTCTTTCTATAAATGAATAATGGGGCCTCTAGGCTATGTATTGAACTAGTAAACCTAAGTATGATGGCCTTTCATGATGAGTCTAGACTTCTAAGTTAATGAAAAACCTTGAAGCAATAAACCTTATAATGGTGCCTCCTTCTTGTGTGAAATGATAGACATAGAGATCGTGGCTCGAAATTGTAGTAAACCTTCTCTAATAAAGTTAATGAGCTATTTATAATGAACCTTGATCGCTAGACCGAAGCATAGTTCCCTTATTTTTAGAAGTACTATAGGTTTGTAGAACTAATGTTGGTGCCCTCATTCGTACATACATGTGAATAAACTACTCTATGGGAACCAACGTTAGCACCGAGTAGATATGGTTAAGATGGTGTTTCTTATTGAAGAAAAGGATAGAGTCCAATAAACATTATTTGATATCCCCTAAACGATGTGCCATCATGGGTTGTGTATTAGTTCTACCCTTGGAAAGTAGAACGCCTTCCAAGTTTTGGTGTATTATGAAACCCGATTCAGAGCACAACTTGTGTGGTCTATGTCGGTTAACGCCTATTTCCATAATGTGGGATGCACAATCTAGTTACGTGATAGGTTCTACAACGTGCAGGTACTAGTATGGGATACTATCTACACATGATGCGAGTACTCTTAGAAGTTTCTAAAGTGAGTTCCCTAAGTCTTTATGGACTATTATGTGATGTCCTCTAAATGCATGAATGTCTCTATAAATGTCTTTAATTTTGAATGTTGACTTATTGGCTTAAGTTAAAAAGGAAAAGTTATGATCTATCGTAATCTTGAGGAACACCTAGGTGTGGTATGAAGAGGTAGTATGAGATGCCCCTTCTTATCTTACTTAGGTGGGTCTTAGGGTAACTTTAGGTGGATGATCTAAGAAGATGAAATTGTCGAATTGACAAACACGTATATGTATTGTATATTTGTAATGGTTGAGCATGTCTATAATGTGGGTATTTTCTTATATGTGGATAGTGACTTATGATATGTCTCTTATACCTGTGGTTTTATGGATTTTTATCAAAGATGGAATGAAAGAATATACATCAAATAAATTTCCTTTTTTTCATGTTTTTGCATACCTAGTACTTAATGGTGTAAGACCCAGGCTTTTCGTATGTCTTTCTACAAAGTATAGGTGCCGGAAAGTGATGAATCTAGTTAGATTTCAAGCTTAGGAATATATTTTCTCAAAATCTCTTTGCTATGTTCCTATATGTTCGAGGAAAAGGAGTTTATTTTGTATATTTCATGTTTCAATTACTTTGTAATAGACTATTATTAGTTTCTTTCGATTGTAAAGGGACGTGTCCCTATGATGTTGAGATATGTCTATGATCGCTATGATGAGATGTAGTATCCCTTCCTTTTATAAAAGAGTTCCCTATTATTTGTTTTTATTAAAAATGTTTTAATTCCGCACTATTTTTAATAGCCTTTGGGATGTATGCAAGATAAGGGATAATACCTCTTCGAGGTCAAGTACACCATGTCCCAACTTGGAGGTGTTCTCAAATCATGACGAACTTGGTATTAGAGCATAAGATTTTGGAAATAGTCTCTAGGTTCAAAGTCTCACAAGTCATGTCCAGTAGAATCTTGTCATTGGATTTGGTCGTGACACATCTATAAGCGTAAGGCTATACGACATTCGAAGTTACACTTCTTTCATATTTTTGATGTCGTGTCTTCGAGTTGAGTTATATAAGTGTCACTTCCTAATTCTCCTCTTGTGTTTATAGGATATTAATACAAAAGGTAGACCCACAGGGAGAGTGAAGATGAGATTGCTAATGATGATATTCCTCTTTTCGGTCCCCAAGATGGACAAGCTCCCCAAGGTAATCAATAGAATAAGGTTTAGGTGGTTCCCCTGGACATGAATAATGAGGAGATCAGAGCGTCTTTTCTCACCTTAGCCTGAGCTATGATGGTCACGAACCGGGAGTACCCCCAGTCATAACCAGGCATACTTGACCTCTTGGAGGTCTTTTACAAGCCCTTAAGATTCGTTCATTGCATTCTCATAAAATTGTGTGGAAATTTATAACCCTTTTTAAGTAAATCATAAGGCTTAGGAGCAATCACATTTCAAAATAATTATTTATAAGAAAAGAAACACTAGTCTCAAATTGGCCAACATAGACCAAAAAACATTAAGAATCTCCAACTGGGGATACGAACCATACATTGAGTGAAAGATACAGGTCTTATAAAAAAGTCTTTAACAAAGGAAAACTAGTAATCAGGAGTCTTTTCCTTGACATATGTGGACATACAAAAATCATGAGATAATTATACTTCCGAAGCTTCAACTATAAGATCAACTCACTTGTCAACACCTACAGTTTGTAGAAAAAAGAGGAAAATCATCGAATTAGTACAATTACGCACTATGTATGATTACCAAGCAAAACATCATGTAAAAAGGGACATTTTAGTTGAAATATGCTTTTCATGCTATTTTGATAAAATCTCATAAACCAAATATAAAAAAAATCATACAAGTCAATCATAAATATACAAGATAATACTCCCAAATTTCACAAGATATGACCATATTCACTAAGTAACTTATTTAACCATTTAGACCCTCAACATAAGGTTATACTAAGACCCACCTAAGTAAGACATAAAGTGGCCGCCTATACAACCCCTTCATACACACCTAAATAATCCTCAAGACTACCCTAAGTAAGGACATTTCCTTTCCACCACAACCCAATAAGTCAACATTCATTACCATATATACTGAAGAAGACATTCATACATTTAAGGGACTTCACATAATAGTCTTGAAGGATATAGTGAACACACTCTAGTGCCTTCAAAGCCTACTCGTGACACGTGTAGATACCAACCCATTCTTCTACCTACACGTTGTAGAACCTCTCCTATAACTAAAGTGTACATCCCACATGATAAACATCATAGACCATACTAGCTAGGTATGGAAGCCGATGTCGTAAGACCCCACATTGTTGAAGATGTTCTACTTGCCAAAAGTATAACTAGGACACATCCTATGTAGGCACATGGTTTAACGGATATCAAAATGCTTTGTTGTACTCTAGTCTCATACGTTAAGTAGAGCTACTACCATAAGCATATAAACTCATTGATTTTCCTTGGACCTCATAGACTCTGTTCATTCACATAACAGTATTTCAGAAGGTACTATCTCTAAGCCCTACCAACTCATAATCTAACTACCAAGAAGGGATCTACAAGGGTCTATCGATCAACGTTCATTTGTATAGCTTATTATGAAATGAGTACCATTCTAGGTCTATCTGATTCACTTCATTATTAAACTTCTTTTCATATTTAATATTTGCACATTCTTAGGGTTCTAGACTCAACAAAAAGAGGCACTATTCTTAGGTGTACTGGTTCAAGATATTTTATAATAACCAATTTATCATTCATGTATCAAGTAGGGACCAGTAGCTCTACCTAAATAAGACACCATATCGACATATAGAGACTCTTCATAATCTATCATAATCCAATACCAACATTTAGAGGAAGCATGCTTTTATGCACAATGTAACATAGCTTTATGCAAGTTGATCTTACATCAAAAATTCATCATTTATACACATGGATAAAAACAAGGATCAATGCTATAACATAATTTGAATACAATTATATGCATAGACAATCATAATTATCAAACTCACTTTAAAGCCAAAACTAAATAATTAGAGAGATCATGGATTCATGGATTTTTTCAATTGAAATCATCAATTAAATTATAATATAATAATAAAAATTTAGTAGAAACCATTTTATGGAAGAATCCATGAGTTTAAGGAAGAATTGTAGTTTTGATCATCTTTTAGAAACATGAAAACTATTTGAGAATTGTCTCTAGAGAGGAATCTAAATCTATTTAATGAATAACGATACCTTCGTATTAAGAATCACACTAAATTGAAGAAGAAATCAATGGAAACCTTCAATCTTAGCTCAAATTTGACACTAAGCTTCCATGGAGTTTTCAGAGAACTTTTGGGAGGGAAGGGTTTTGAGTTTTGAATAATGAATTCTAATTTGGGGTTTCCATGTTTTAACTAAGTTAAAATACCCTAAAATAGGGAAAATAACATGACACCATTTAATAAGAACCTTGGTGAATTTACCATTTCACCCGTTAGTTGGCTGACCCACTTGACATCTGATAGGTAGTGGCTCACGACCACCACCTACAGACCGTAGGTGGTTCGATGCCACCATCTTGCTGCTCCATGGAATAGGGCCGAGGTTCCGTCAAATGGGGGCTAAGATCCCTTATAAGCACAAATTAGACCTCTTTAACGAAGTATAAACGATCGTAATCAAGTAAAGAACCCAACCAATAGGTTGGGATCGATCCCACAGGGAAAATGGTTTAGACTTAAATTCAAGTCTCTATTACTTCTGTCTAGTCAAGGTCTTAACAAAACTAAGTAAATAAAAGGATTTTTTATGAATTAAGTTCCTTAGACAATCTAAATTAACAAATAAGAAAAACTAAATATTGTTTTTTATTAAGTTGTGAGACTAACTAGGGTATACGTGCTCCCCATAGGTTCATAACACCGTATTCCTAGCAATAACAATTCTTCCCTAGTGTTTTGCATGTCAAGTTGTATGTTTTGTATCTCTAAATCCTTGGTTTGGCATCTAGAGTATTTCACCCCGTACCTTGGTCCGGCTACGTGTGTATACGCTACTAACCCTTACGTTCACCTAATATTAGACATCATAATCAATATGTGGCATAGTTATTACATCACATAAATCGACACTAGACTATTAGATAGTATCCCAGTAATTCTATGTCGATAATTTTTTTCCTATTAACTACCTCCGTAGCCCGACAAGTGGCAACAAGGCTAGCTCTAATGCATGTACTCATTAAAAAGACTTCTAAACGAAAGACTTATCAATACATGCAAGAACCTATTTGAGAATTCCTAATTTTCTACGTTTACTTTATTAATTACCCATGGTTCCCACAACTCTAATTGTGAATTTAATTTCCCATGAAAGTATGATCACAATTCATAATTTTAATGAAGAAATCATGAACTTACACAACAATAAGAAGAAACCCAAAAATTCAACTTGAAATTGCAAGAAAAATATTAAAATCAATCTTGAAAATTAATTTATTGCTAAAGCTTGCAAAACAATCTCCAAACACAAAGTAAAACAACAATCAAAGTGTATAACCCCTAAAATACGAGGTTTTAATCCCCTATTTATAGAAAACAATGTCCTAAATAAAACAATTGAAATAAGAAATGTTTTGTACAGAAATGCTACATGGATCAAAGACCTCACTGATGGACCATCGATGGAACGACAATCCCTCGACGGCCTTAGTCGGCTCAGACTTGGGATAATTTTTCTCCACCGGATATCTCCTTCACTGAATCAAACGATGGACCTGCAGTACACTCCCTCGACTCCTCTACGGTCTGTCGATGCTCCTCCGTCTTTCCACACTTGTAATCTTGAAAATTCAAGTACTAGAACCTTTTCTAAACCAATCGACCGCACACCAGTATGGTCCGTTAATTGATCGACGGACCTTTGTTTGAGCTCGCGATTTCACACTTGGACAGATTTCCCTGTTCTTCTCCCTTAGCCTGAATTGCTCATCGATGGTCACCACCTATGGTCCGACGATTTAATGAAGTGTCGTCGATGGCCTTCGTAGGTCATTTTCTGCACTTTTTTCAACTGCCTCCTGCATTTTCAACCTGGACATCTTTCCTGCCAATCAAACACAATAACATATTAGAACTACTATGAAAAGGCTCTCGACATACACAACTTTTAACAAAAAGCATTGAAAGCACTATGAAACCACAATACATCAACATCCTCAACTAAAGTTTGTTGTTGTCCTCAAGAGACAAATTATAACTCAAAACAACACTTGTATAAAAGTATACTGTTTAAAGCTTTTGCAATCACATGGGTATCAATCCCAACTCTTTCTTTAATTAGTGCAGGCTTACGCTCTAAGGTTCTACAAGCTAATGTGGATCACATTATGACACAAACTCACCATGCGCAAACACCTTTCCTATTTTTCCTCTCACCAAGGTACCAACTTTCCGACACCGCAACTAGTGCCATCACTTCAAAAGAAGTCCTTATTTTTCACACAGTGATAGTAAGTATGGGTACAATGATCGTTTTTCAACACTAACTCTCAAGAACAAGTTCAAATGCAATTAGTACTCATCGCCATAGGCTTGTCCTTATTTCGCTACTTAGGTTCACCACACTAGACTCAGGATCTGTTCTAGTACGTTTGGGTACATTTTAAGTGACTTTTTGCCCTCCTTGACATTTCCGCTAAGCTTCCGATCTCTTTTCATTGCCATTTACGCCCTATTTTTCTTCTCGTTTCATCTTTGCCTTTTCCCCTTTTTTGGATATGACTCTTACTTCTTTTCCTTTTTTTTCTCTTCAAACTCTTTTCTTTATTGTCTTTTACTTTTCATTCAATTGATACTTTCACCGAGTCACATGTTTTGCTCACTTTCTCTTTTCTTTTCATCATTTAACTCTTTTCATACCCATTTTTGGGTCCTCTCTCATAATAGCCACCCTCAACTCATGGATTTTCCATGAATTGAGGTATACAATACCCAAAGTTGGGTCTGGGCTAAGACGAGGTCATTTGAAGCATTAAACACCCTCTACTTAGTCTTTTGGCCTAAGTCAAGGTGCACATGTCTATGGAGGGACTGGGGCCAAAACCTTAGACCCTGGGAAGGTGAGTTGGTGAATAAAAAAAGGTTTAATATACGCTCAACAGTTTTGGATCAAAAGGCATAATTCTTTCATTCGATTAACTTCATTTTAGGCTAGATGTTTGCTAATTCGAACAAGATCTGATGATCCTTTCCTAGATTCTAACACAGATTCCTTTTGTAGGACTAACCGGGCAAGTTCTAGTTAGGTACCAACTTTTGAACACTCCAATATCCTCACATTTTGAACACTCCAATATCCTCAGATTTTGAACACTCCAATATCCTCACACTCTCTTGGCACCTCATTACACTATCATATTGTAAGATTTCCCAGTTTAGGTATTAGTTGAGGGTCATATATGTCATGTTTAGAGCCAACACATTCAACTAATTTTTACCTACTCAAGCAAGAACTATCTAAAAAGGGATATCATTTTCTCAGCCATCATGCTTCATTTTTCATGCTTTTATACTTTGTCAAAATTACGACATCACAGTTCAACAAAAAATTAATTAGTCTCTTGGGGAAAAATAACAGAGGCAAGAAAACTCCAAGAGAGGATTGTGAGTTGGGCTACTCAGACTTCACCCTAACACTTACTTTCTATTTACCCAATCCCAACAAAAATAACACGTAATTGTCCCCAATGCATAAGAAATTATAAGAACAAGGTGGTAGGTGAAGCAAAGCGGAGATGCATAGCACCAAAGAACTATCAATATGTGGGTGGGTCCGGTTTTCCAGAACCCCTAAGATCATCAGTCGTGCCCACATCAATCTCCGCACCATCAGTGGTGCTCCTCTCACTGGTGGTCGGTATAGAACTAGATGCCCCAGAAGCCATCTCCACTGCTCTCTGTCGATGAATCTCCTCATCAGCCAAAGACGCTCTCCTAGACCGCTCTAACTCCGTCCTCACTCTCTTTCGTGCACGGCCGTAGTATGACTGGAATCGTTCTCTTACTACAGGCCTGCTGCTCATGTTGTGGCTCAACAAGAGGCTTACACGTGGCGTCTAACATTGTGTCCTCCGCTAGCTCGATGGGTGCACTCTACGGCTCAACCCCCGTCATCTGTAAGATGATATCCATATCAGATTGCATACTAGCAACCGTAGATTGAAAATTAGTAAGGTCCTATAGTAAGGGTTGGTCGTTATAGCACCCACAGCTCAAAGGAATCTAGACATTGGTGAACCACCTAAATTTTTTGCTTGGTCTGTCGGGCCACCCTTTTTCACAATACTGTCCTCATCCTTAGTAATGGATTTTTTATTTCAAGGCTGCATGTGGTGGGGTAGGGTGGCCATTTGGGCCTCTAATTTCTATACCTAGGCTAGAGGGACCGGTGCTGCATATGGAGGCGTGGATCGGATGAGCTGTGGGCCCTGCTGGCAGCATTGGTGGAATCAGTCGGTGTGGTGTCAACAGGCTCAGATGCAGCTGGGTCAGCCCCTTTGGCTAACTCCACACTATCCGCCAGGTTTTTGCTTAGTGGGGGCATCTCAATCCAGGGCCCTTTTGGTGGTGCCTCTACGTTGGACTCATACTCACTGAGCCCTATATCTACCCCAATGGGCTGCGGAGTGTGTCACAGTTTGAAATTGGCACTTTGGCATCCCTGTACATTTGTAAGATAAGACAAGTAAAGGGTAAGTTGTAGAGGTCTTGAAAGCCCTCTCATGTATCACTGTTATCAGCACCCGAGCGTAGTCTATCTGAAACCCTGCTACAATGTCTTCTACCAATACTGCTCTATCCCAGGTAAGGACATTATTAGCATTTTTGGACAAAAGTCGTGTCGGATCAACAATAAGAAAAACATAGATGCAAAGGTGAGGGAAACCTTCTTGATTAACCCTCGGGGATCTAGCACCCAGTCAGCCCTCTCCCCATTGACTGCCAAATATTGAGCCAACCATCTCTTAACTGCCTCTCGTTGTTCTGTTACCCTGTGAAATGCACCTCTCTTCAAAGTCTCCCACCTGTAGTTGAATTTTGCAGTAGTAGGATCCCAATACATGCCAGTGGTGTCGCCGTATAGGAAACGACGGAATTTTTCCTTAATGTTATCAACCAGGTAGCCAGTGAAGGTAACCACATATGAAGCATAGAACTCCCTATATCTCTCCTCGTTTAGGATTCGAAATTGCGAGCAATCCACTAGAACTTCTGCAGTTTGAACAATCTATGCACCTAGGGGACTGTGTGCAAACTCATCGTGAGGACTCGATGCTCCACCGTAACTAGTCAGGTCATCACCCATTTCCATTCAATATTTTTGCATCCTTTTACCCTGATAATGTCCATCGACGCTCCAACGGTTAGGTTCCCCAGCAACATGTGCGGGGACACCTACTCAGGGTGTAGAGGCCGACTCTTAGCTGGTAACCTCATCAGACGAGGCTTAGTGGTCGTGGCCCTCTGACCTAGTGGATCCATGAGAGACAAAATCGGAGGCAGTGGATGCATTTGACCTAGAAGATTGGGCCGATCCTGTTAGCAAAAACATATTCGGAGCGTGTTTCTCCTTCAGAACTCCAGGCAACTCCAAACTGTGAGACAGTCAGTGTGCGCTCCTCATAAGACTCAGACGCAGTGACTACGCCAAGAACCATCTTCCAGGGGTATCCCTAATGACTCATCCAGTTGCTGTTGGGGTTGTGGCACCCGGAGGGATGTATGCTAGATCTTACTCGTTGTCACACTTTACAATTATCCGACAAGATGGGGAAATCAACTTGGATTTGCCTAGTTTGACGTAGACAACATCCTTCTTGCGAGCCACTGGTACATGTAGAGTAAATGTTAGTATCAACATATCAATACTACACACTCAGAACATACCGGGCGAGGATAGTATTAGAAATAAACAATACTGTTTTGTTTTACAAATTCAGATTGACGGCTATCGATGGTCCATCGATGGGGTCCATCTTCTGACACTTAGAGTTATTCAATTAGGAAAAAGTTTCAGACTTCTCAGACAGAAACAGCGGACGTGCAGAACTGTCCATCGATCAATCGACGGACCTCAGTCCACCTCCATCATTTATGATTTAGACAGTTTTAGGTGGATACAGTCGACGGCCCGTCGATCAATAGACAGCGGTCAATGGATCTCGTACTATTGGCCTGAAACAGATTTAGGCCTTTTTTTGCAAGGACAAATTTTTAGACAACTTTTTACATACCCAAGTTTAGACATGCAATTTCATGACCACAAGGTGAATTCGTTATTTTAGGGTTTCATTTACAGACAATTATTGTCTAATTCAATCATAGTACGAAAACCTAAGTCAGAAATACCAAAAACACCAAGATACCTACAATTTAGATAAAATACAAGGCCACACAACAACACTCTATCATTTCAAGGTACATTACCACACAATTTTTAGTATACAATTTCATGTAATGTAATCTGGAGGTTATGACCCACTTCAAGATTCCTAATTTCAACTATGAACAACAATTCAAAGATTAAAAAGAGATTTTGAGGAGTGGAGTGATAATGTGCACTTGCGATCATTAATCAATTAGCCCACGCGCCCGAACAATCACCGGCCGACGAACTATGGAACAAAAAGAGAATTTGGGGAAGACAGAGTTTGGGAAAGGAATGATTCTCACACGGGAGTGAAATGGATTTTGAGAGGTTGAGTTTTTGTGATGAATGACGGAAATAAAGGAAGAAAAATGATTATGAAAGGGAATTTAAAAATAATTTGAAGGTGGGAATGAATGTGAACCATTATGTCTTTTAACATTATTGGTTGGGTCACTGGCAGTTTCGACCCACTAAACCTTGTCAACGGTCAGTAGGTCAGTCGATGATCCGTCGACCTAGACCGTCGATTAATTGTAGACTTACACAAAATAAGAAACATACATGGGATCTATGGACACCATCGATGGTCCGTACATGGAACGACGGTCCATTGATAGGGTCCGTAGATCTCTGCACTAGCCCATTTTGTACAGACTTTTGTTTTTGTCCCTGCACATGTAACACCCATTAGGCCATTCTTTTTTTGTGTTTTCCCAGACACTTTTGAGACACAGACCCTATACTAATCTCTTGCCAACACTAGTATACTTTTAATAATGAAATAAGACTAAAAACAAAACGAAAAAAATATCACTATTCGTACAAAGAAAACAAAACCTATCATTGAATAGAGGATACACCTTGGTTGCTTCCCAAGAAGCACTTGATTTAATATTGTGGTACGACACAGGCTCCTTGATTACTCATACTTCATCAATATGGTAGGCCTCAACCACTTCGTGCACACTCTCTGCATGTCCCAAGTAGATCTTTATCCATTCTCCGTTAACCGTGAACTTTGCGCCTTCCTTATTCTCCAACTCGACCGCTCCATGTGGAAACAATTTAGTGATAAGGAATGACCCTGTCCACTTGGACTTGAGTTTTCCGGAAGCAAGATAGCTCGAGTTGAATTGAGCAACAAATCACCAACCGCAAATTATCGCTTTTCAAATAGGCCGTGAGGCAAAACTCATCAAGCTCATTCAACCCATTTAGTGTTTGTTTAGGCGCTTTAGTCCAATCAACCTTCAGCTTCTTCATTTCCCACATCGCTTTCTACTCTAACTCGACTGACAAGTGACAAGAATTTCCATATACATGTTGGAATGGAGACATACCTATGGCAGTCTTGTATGCAGTGTGGTAGGCCCAAAAAGAATCATAAAGCCTCCTTGACCAATCCGTTCTATTAGCATTCACCATTTTCTCAAGGATTTTCTTGATCTCACGACTAGACACCTCAACTTACCCGCTAGTCTATTGATGGTAAGGGGCAGCCGCATTATGGCGAACACCATATTTCTCCAAAAGCCCTTTGAACAATATATTATAGAAGTGAGATCCACAATCACTAATCAAGTCCCTAGGTGTACCAAATCTAGAGAATATATTCTTTTTCAAGAACGTGGTGACACTCTTTCCTTCTTCGTTGGGAAGCACAATTGCTTCCACTCATTTTTACACATAGTCAACTGCTACAAGTATATACTTCATCCCATGAGAACTCACAAGCGGGCCTATAAATGAATGCCCCACACATCAAGCAACTCAATCACTAGAAAAGGATTTAAGGGGAGTTCTTGCCTTTTCAAAATTCCTTCATCTCGTTGCCACCTATCACAAGATTGGTCAAACTCATGAGCATCTTGGTGAATGATTTGCCTATGGTACCCACACTTCAAGATCTTATGCGCAGTCATGATACCACTATGGTTCCCACCCACACGCGAGGAGTGACATACCTACAAAACACTCAACATCTCAACCCCGGTACTGAGAAACAAATAATCCTATCGGCACGACTCCGGTATAAGTAAGGCAGATCCAAAAAGAACTTTTTCACATCGTACATGAACTTCTTCCTCTATCGTAAAGATAAGTCCGATGAAACTATAGCATTTGCCAGATAATTTGCAAAATCTCCAAACCATGGGATTAAATTTTGAGAAGAAGACAATAAATGTTCATCTGGGAACGCATCATCAATTTCCACTATTTCTCCCACTACACGCATATATTCATCCTCTAATCTAGACAAGTGATCAGCAACTTGATTCTCAGTTCCCTTTCTATCTTTTACCTCAAAATCATACTCTTATAGTAATAACACACATATAATCAACCTCGGTTTTGAATCCTTCTTTTCCATCAAGTACCTCAAACTGGAGTGGTCTATATGCACTATAACCCACGTGCAAAACAAATAAGAGCAAAAATTTTCAAATGCAAATACCACCGAAAGAAGCTCATGTTTAGTTACCGTGTAGTTCTTTTGATCTCCATTCAGAGCCTTACTTGCATAGTAAATGGGGTGAAAAATTTTAACCCTTCTCAGTCCCAATACCATACCAAGTGCAACCCTATTCTCATCACACATCACCTGGAATGACTCACTCCAATTTGGTGAAGTAATAATGAGCGGGGACACCAACTTCTCCTTCAACTCTCTAAATGCTTTCGAATAGGATATATTGGAGTACGAATTACATTCCTTCTCGAGTAGTTTGCACAAAGGATGTGCAATTTTAAAAATATCCTTATAAACTGCCATAAAAGCCAGCATGCCCAAGAAAATTTCTCACACCCTTGACAGAGATGGGTGGGGGAAGCCTCTATATAACTTCAAGTTTAGCTCAATCAACATGTATCCCGTTATCAGAGACATGATGACCTAACACTATACCTTCTTTTACCATAAAGTGACATTTATCCCAATTAAGTACCAGGTTACAATCCTCACACCTTTTGAGCACCTCGGAATAATTACCCAAACCCCGATCAAAGGACTCTCCAACCACAAAGAAATCATCCATGAATACCTCAATAGTGTCCTCCACCATAAAAGAGAACATCAATATCATACATAGCTGGAAGGTTGCCAGTGCATTGCATAACCCAAACAATATCCTTTTGAAAGAAAATGTCCCATAAGGGCATGTAAAGCTGGTCATATCTTAATTCTTAGGGGCAATTGAAACTTTATTGTAGCCCGAATAGACATCAAGGAATCAATACCATTCTTTTCCTGCGAGTATGTCTAACATTTTATCCATAAAGGGAATGGGGAAATGGTCCTTCTCGGTTCAATCGTTCAACTTTTCATAGTCCATGCACACTCTCCATCCGATCACTTGCCGCATTGGAACAAACTCGTTCCTCTCATTAGGCACCCTTGTCATCCCGCCCTTTTTAGGTACACACTGAACACAACACACCCAACTACTGTCCGCAATACGGTAAATGACACAAGCATCCAACCACTTGATGATCTTCTTTTTCACTACCTCTTGCATAACAGGGTTTAGCCATCTTTGGTGCTCAATACTTGATTTATGATCGGGAATGAGTTTGATTTTATGGGAACAAATACCGGGAGGGATCCCTATAATGTCTGCATAATTCCACGCAATGACTCATTTGAACCTTTTCAATACCGTCACTAAAAACACCACTTGTGCCCCATTCAACTCTACTGCAATTATGACTGGTAATATGTCATCTCTACCCAAGAACATATACCTCACATGAGGCGGTAGAGTATTAAGATCTAAGTATACGACCTTTTATCCAATGTTAGATAGGCCACATCTTATATCCTTGACATTCTCATTACAAACATCAAACCTCCTCATCATCTTTTGCAGCATATCCTCAACTATGACCATACTATCTCTGCCGTCTCTAGGAGCACCCTCTCGGTTTTGAGGTGGAGCATAGGGCCCACTCCGATCATTCCTATTACCATAGATACTCCATTTGAAGTTGTTGTCGTGGTTGTTGTTCCCATCTCAGACATATTGACCCTCTCTGTTGTAGTCACCATTGTTCCGACCTTGGTTTCCCTGTCCTTTGCGCCAATTTTCTTTATTGAAGCCTTTGGCATGTGGTCTGAAACCCCCCATCTGATCATTCACTACATTGGTATCCTCTTCGTAATAGAACTCATCTTATGGCAGTGATGGCTTAGTCAAATAGTTAACCGTATTTACTTTGTCTGCACCTCTTCTCACATGTTTCAAAATGAACCCTAACTCAGTTCTCATCTGTGCCAACTCTTCACACATCTCATCTGCTTTTGGGTTGTTTGTGGCTTCAACCGTAAAGGTTTTTCTCCCAGTGTCTAGATTTCTAGTTCTCCAATCCTTGTTATTGTAAGATACTTCCTCCAATTTCTCTACAATCTCAGCGTATGTGCACTCTATAGGAACCACCCAAATAGTATCAAGCACTGCCTTAGTATTATCATCTTCACATATGTATAAGTCCTCTTTTAATGACTCATTATGCGTGCGGTGGTTTGGGACACCTCTCACTAATGCAGTAAATCTGTCCCAAGAGCTACTCACAGACTCTTTCGGTAGAGCCACAATGTTGTTCACCTTATCCTTGTGGTTTATTTTCTTTGACACTCGATAGTAACTTGCAAGAACACATCTCTCAATTGATCCCAAGTAAAAATGGAGTTGTGGGAAGCTTAGTAAACCATATGGAGGCATCTCTTGTGAGTGATAGAGGAAACACTCGCAACCTAATGACATTCATGTTTAAGTCTAGTTGTCACATCTCGAGACTACACCCTCTATGTGCAACCGACGTACTCGACCTCTCAGAGGTATTATACAAGACCTTCCGTATTGTTCAGCATATATAAACATATGAAAAGTAGTTCGGAATTAAAACAATCACAAACATTCTATAAGTTTTTAAAATATCTTTCATATAAAACTAATAGGAAATACTAAGTTTCAATTCATCAAATCTTATACACAAGAATAATTTGGGACACGACCCATGCACTAAAGAAATAAGTACTACTAAGTATATTACAATACTTGGATAAGAGAAATAAAAGACATCTATACCCTCGGGTCAAATGAGGACATACTTAAACTTACTTGAACGATCTAATCCAAGCTTAGCTCTGAAAAAACACCTTTACCTATGAATCACTTTAGAGATAGATAATAGCATGGAATTAGTACAAACACATGTACTAAGTATGACATAATGCATAAAAATCATGAAAGTTGTCATCATTTAAAACATGAATCTTTTAATATAAATATCATAATATAATCATAAGAACAATATTTAACACCTTAGAAATACATAATAAATTTAGCACATCTTTAGGAAATCGTATAGTGAAGTTCCTTTACTGTACAGTGAAGTTTCTTAGCTTCATCATAGACATTTTATAGAATGCAATTTCCTCACTAAATGCTATCCTTAGACTAGTTAAGTAAGAAAAAGAGAGACCGCCAATACACGCTCTCTAGGCACACCTAAATGATCCTTAAGACCACCTATAATGAGCTATACATACTTACAATACATCAACCACATGAACATCAGATATTCCTACCAAAGGTGATTCGAAGGTTCACTTGAGTGACTTCTGAAGAGACCGCCCATACAATCCCTTACACACACACACACTTAAGAGATCCTATAGAGTACCTAAGATGGAATAATTCTCACTTAAAAAAATAACATATAAATGATATGATATTCTCCTTCCAAAGGCTATCAAACGACATACTTAAGTAAATCAAGAAGATAACATTAATGATTGACCTCTTTAAGATTATCTAAATAATCCTTAAGACTTCCTAAGTCATAGATCATGTCTACATAACCAACCAATTTACTTAAATAGAGACATTCTTAAGGCTTATATAGGTAAGATACGAAGTGACCATTCCTATGCCACCTTCACACCTTTACTAGACTACCCTTAATTACTCTAGATAAGTACTTCTTCATTTAACCTGCTTTCTTAACTTAAGTCATTACATTCACTAGTTCATTTAAGACTCATTCATCACATAAGGACATTCAATTAATGGTCTTGGACAAGACCTAGGGACTTTAATTGACATCTTCAAAGCCTATTGTGCAATGTCTAGATAGCGTCCCATACCACCACAAACTTCATAGAACTTCTCTAATACTAGTAGGTATACCTATGATGAGAATAGTCAATAAACAACATAGATCATGATAGATAAACATAGAATACAGAGTTCTAACCTACTCCGATGACGGTGTTCTACTTGCCAAAGGTTGAACGAGGACACATCCGATGTAGACGAATGGATAAGGAATATGAAGGCTTTTATGTACTCTAGTCTCATTCTCAAGTAGAGATACATTGTACTATAATCCCCATCTCAAGTAGAGCTACTTTCCATAACATACGCACTCGGTGCTAGCCTTTGTTGTCATAGAGTCATTGACATCAAAGGATCACATTAAGAGGTTCCATATCTAGTTTATAACATGATCATATTCACCCTACCAAAGAGGTCCTCTGGGGCTACCTTACAATGTCGACAAAGATAGGTCATCATGACTTTACTAAGAATGATATGATGTCATTCCAGCCAATCAAACCTAAGTCCATCATTCATTACGTAAAGGATACCATTACGACTCTCGACTTCAAGGTTCATAAACTCACCACTAGGTTTAAGGTTCCATGTACATGACCGTCTTAACATCATTGAAGGTCTCACATATCATTCATCCATACATGACTAGGGTGAACTATGTTTACCTAGACAAGACATCTCATATTCACATATCATTTATACATGTATCAAGTAAGGGACACAAGTCTACCAAAACAAGACACAACATACGTCACTTATTACACATAGCATATCATTAATTGAAGCAGTTAGGAATGACCCTTATAATCTTAATGTCATCCTATAGATTACTATAACATCAGCAATATAACCATCATAAACTCATATAGTCAAGTAAGGATAACCATGCATCAACTTTAAGACGACTCATCTAATGACATAGTCAAAGACTCACATGATCACCTAAAAACTTCAAACTTTAACATTACTAGAATGTGTGTAGATATGATCATACTTAACATAATCAGCTACACAAATCATCATAATATTTGAAGTAGTGTCGACAAGTCCATGATCATCATATTACATAAAGTAATGCCGACAAGGCTACATCAATTGGATGTAAGGCACATAGTACTGCCAACATAAGTGGACCATATGAATCACAACATAATTGAAGTCTAATTAACATAAAATAAAGAGAATAAGGGCAGTGTACCACCAATCCATTCTCACCACTTCAATCCATAGCTAAATCATCCAATTCAATACCATAAGGCCCTTACCCATGGCCATGAACATCAATTCAATACAAAACCTATAATACTCAATGAATATAAGTAAATTCAATATAGATTTATCAATCTATGACAAATTATACATCAATTGAATACAATTCTTACATCATTTAATAGCCCATAGAAAGCTACACTAGAATTCATAAGCATTAATTCAATAATTTAACCCATAAAGTAGTTAAAAACTAGGGTTCATCAATTACATGGGTTCATGGGTAACTGATTTAAAATCATCTAAAAAAATTAATTCAATCAATATACAATGCATTAAAACCTTTAATGCAAGAATTCATGATATATAATGAAATTGGATAAGTTCATCTTTGAAAACTCTAGAAAAGTCTTTGAATGTTGGGATCCATGATGAATGGAGTGTCAAGGATAAAAAACCATACCTCAATGATTTTAATTCACCAATTTGATGAGAATCACCACTTAATTATCCAATCCAAGCTCTTCCTTGAGTTTTGGCTCCAACGAAATTATAGAGAATTGGGGTTTTGATTTTGGATGATGAATTCTCCTAAGTGTTTAAGGCTTATTAACATGTTTAAAATGCCTTAAATACCCCTAATTAACATCTCTTTCTATTATTTAGACCTGGGGTGAATTTACCAAGTCACCCATAGAGTTAAGAGTATGTTGCGCAAGAGACAGCCTCACAGACAGTCGTCAAATGACTGGCCGCTTCCCAACCAACGGACCGTCCTACTGGTACATGGTTTGGGACTGAGGATGGTCACCTACGCCTATGTCCTGACCCAGGACACCAATCTACGGGGCATCGACTGGACAACGAGCCGTCTACTGCCTCCGTAGTTTGGGAATGTCTTTGGCAGTGTTGTCTCTTGAGAAGGGTCCTTTTTCAAGGACCCTTGGTTGGTCCTTGGGGACTTTAACGAATTTTCCGACCCGATTATGTTTGTATACGAGTTTAGAACCTCCCACATCAGTTTTATCCAAAACGAACACGTAAAACTCAACAAAACATGCCAAGACACACAACGTTGTTTCAAGGCAAACCTTTTGAACGTCATGGACTTTCTTGTAGGTTTGACCTCTAAGCTTCACGAAACTTGACACACTGCCTATAAACACTATAATAAATCATATAAGTACCTCATTAACTCATGAAACACACAAGTAGAGACATAACCACATATTAGGCACATACGTGACTTAGTCGTCGAACGTCTTAGTCGTCCCTTGACATTTCACATCCAAATAACCTAAAACTCTAGACAGTGCCTCAATAAAAAATTATAGACAATTTTAGGACCTTATACCTTATTACAACCATGTTAGGATCTAGCTTCACCTAAGTCATTTTCGAGGTATTACATTATCCCCTACTTGGACAACATTCATCCTCGAATGACACTTGCCACTCTCGAAACACTTCCAAGAGTAGAGACTCAACTTATAAGGTCATGAACATACCATATAACACCTTATACAAAAACAATCATCTAGGAAAACATCAATTTCACATAATTAAGAGCATCATAACATAACAAGAAACTATAATAAATTCTACGAATCATTATGCCATAAAACTCACATCTTTCATTTCAAATAGCAAACACTCATTTTATATTCAATATCATGCTCATATATATCATTTCTAACAACCTTAAAGCAATTTTCAACCAAAGAATTAAATAGTCAAAATCTCAAAAATTTTAAAGTGAGCAGAAATCCCTGGCAGCTCTGTAGTGATTTTTTCTGTACTTTTCAAAAATGCAACTTTTAGGAAATTCATGATGGAAACATGCTGATATGCAAGATAAAATAACACAACATCATGCTACTACATAATCATATATTCATGGAATGCACAATGCAAGGAATAAATGAAATTCAATTTCAACAATACCCCTAAACACAATGCACATGTAACATACTTCTATGACTTTCTACTCTCAAGCTTGAGTTGACTAGAAGAGATGAGACAATCAATCCAAACTCCACTTTTCACCATACTCCCCCACTTAGAAGGAACTCATATCAGTAAAGAGAAATACAAGGACTTACCATCATTCATCATAATCATCCGGCTTTGCTCCTCTAGTCAAGAGTTCATAGAAACACCTCTTATTTGGATCATCATCTTTTGGACCATTAGGAGCAACTTCTTACTCTCTTTTCTTCTAGAAGAAATATTACGACAATCTCTCACCTTATGATCATACTGACCACAACCAAAGAAAGCACTAGTACCGGCTAAACACTTCCCATAGTTCCTCTTTCCACAAGTAGCACATGTAGGTTTTCCATTTTGAGAAGCACGACCTTTCTCAAATTTCACCTTTGGAGAACTAGGTCATTCTTGAGTTTGAGACCTCTTTTGAACCTAGGTTGATCTTGATCACTTGAACCACTTCTTTTCAAGTTTCTCACAATCCTACAAAGTTTTGACTCGTTAATTGATTGATCATACACCATGTGTCTAGCTAGGGTCAAATCATCATATAGCAAGGACGCATGACATTCTTCCTTTACTAGATCAGCGACACCAGTCACAAACCTAATCATCTCATCCCTAAGGTTAGACACAAGTGATGGAGCATATTTAGACAACATAGAGAACTTCAAAGAGTATTTCTGAACACTCATATCTCCTTGCTTGAGATTGATAAACTCCTCACTTTCCTCCTCTCATGGGGAAAGTACTTTCAAAGAAAAGCTTACTTAACTTCTTCCCACTCGATAGGACCCGACTCAACCGGACTACTGCCTTTCCATTGTGTGTACCACACTTCAGTAACATCTTTCAATTGATACGAAGCCAAATATGTTTTCTCCCTAGAAGTCAGTCCCATTAGCATGAACTATCTTATACACCTCATCTGAAACTCTTGGGGATCCTCTCCCACCTTAGATCCAAGAGAGATAGTAGGATTCATCCTCACAAAATCTCTCAATCTAGATGTCATAGTGCTCTCCACAACATTCATTGTAGATTCAAAATCCACATTCACGTGGGAAGTCAAAGATCGGGCTATAGCAAGTAAAGACTCTCTAATCTCTCTATTGGTCATGTCCGGGGGAACCATCGGAACCTCATTATCTCCACCTACAATAGGGACTTGATACCCTTGAGGAACTTGCTCAACTGGAGGAGGAACTTCCTCTTTCCCCCTTCCTTTTTCCACCCTTCTAGCAATCATCCTTCTAGTATTCATCTTCCAATAAACACAAGGAAAACCATAAGAAAAGAGTACTCATAACTTTTACTCTATCACAAGACATAGGAGTAGAAAAGGAGGGAAACTCTACGGTCCTATAGCATATCGCCCACAGATGTGTCGAGACTCACAGCAATGTCCAAGACTCTACTACACGTGACTTGATGAGATTTTTTTGTTTCCTTAGACCACTTTCATAACTTATTGTCTGATACAAAGCTTGTCACATCCCGAGACCACACCCTAGAAGATATGGTACTATAGGAGTGCAACCGGCGTACTCGACCTCGCGAAGGTCTTATACAAGCCTTTTCATATCGTTCATCGCATATTAACATATGAAAAGTCTCGGAGGTCTTATAAAATCCCTTTTGTATCGTTTATCGCATATAAAAATCTGAAAAAGTAGTTAGAAATTAGAACTTTCACAAACATTCTATAATTCATTAAAATATCATCATGTAAAACTAATAGGAAATACTAAGTCTCATTTCATCAAATCTTAGACACAACAATACTTTGGGACATGACTCATACACAATAGAAATAAGTACTACTAAGTGTATTACAATACTTTGATAAGAGAAAGAAAAGACATATATGCCCTCGAGTCCAATGAGGACATACTTTAACTTGCTTTAAAAATCTTCTAATCCAATCTTAGATCTCCAAAAACACCTTCACCAATAAATCACATTAGAGAAAGATAAAATCATGGAAACACATGTACTAAGTATGACATAATGTATAAAAATCATAAAAAAAATAGACATTTATTGAAAACATGCATCTTTTGATTTAAATGTCATAATATAATCATAAAAACAAAATTTACCACCTTAGAAATAAATAAGAAATCACATAATCAATTTAGTACATTTTTAGGAAATCTTACAATGAAGTATATCACTATTGCCATGAAGTTCTTTCACTATACTATGATGTTTTTTAGCTTCATCATAGGCATTTTATGGCATGCAGTTCCCTCACTAAAAGCTATCCTAAGACTAACTTGAAAGTACATTGTCACATAATGTAAGTTTTATGATAAAAAGTCATTCTCAACTTAGTAACCTTTGAGCTATATGATGTATGAGAGAATTACGTCCCTAAAGCCTACCTTAAAAACTAATTTTACATAAAGGCTTAAAAATATTTGAAAAGGGAGTTTAAGATTACCACCGAGTGAACATGAAAAATGAAAGTGGGGGCTTCACGTCTAGCAAGTCAAGCTTCCCACCAGAGGACCTTCACTTTTAGCAAGTCCGTGTTTCAAACCTATAGTGTCTTCTAAGATGGAAACCTCAACGTCTAGAAAGTCAATGTTTCTATTTTTCAATCTCCTTGTTTCATAACTACGGCCCCCCGTAGTTCTTAGCTTAATGGATCCACTAGATATATAATTTGTATAAAGGTCAAACCTTGGCAAGTAGTACCCTCTCTTTTCGGTGTGGGAGTAGAGTACTAGATTTCATGTTGCTCATATTGTGTATGTCGTTTATGGATATGTCTCTTCGAAAGTTAAGAAATGAACTAACATAAGAATATGAACTTTAGTCATAACTCCTTGAGAAGATTACTTAGTAAAGGTAGGACTATGGACCCTACCCATGCATTGCACGAGTGGAATTTAAGAGAGGATAAGATTAGATTCTCTTATGTAAGAAAGACTTATGTTTATGTATGATTACTAAGAATGCATAATAAGTTGACTTTATTTATTACAAGACATGAATTATGATTATGCATATGAATTACATTTATGACTTCTTAATGGGTTTGCTTAGTATTTGTGGAGGAATGGGACTCCATGTGTACATTGCATAGGTGAAGTTGTGAAGGGGTTGTGAGGTTGGTTTGCCTATGATATGAACTAAATGGGTTATGACTAAGATGAAATTAATGAATGAGTTCTTATGTTGACATTAATGAAGTATGTTTGGCTTATGTCTAATGTTAAGTGAAGATGTTATGAGTTGTTGAGTATAATGTGCCTAGTCTAGGCTGGCTTCCTAGGAACACTTGATGTGAGTAGTATTATGGGGTGCTACTTACAAATTGCACTAATGTGACTTGGGTGTTTTCTTAGTGATGGTTTATATGTAAATACTATGCCATATGATGTGCTTATGACTATGAATATACGTTTTGGATTGATGAAGACTATATGAATGTTCATTTTTGGTTACCTTAAGGTGATATATTTTACTAGTATCACTTAAGGATTGATTAAGGAAAAGAGCTAAGATAAAAAGGAATGTAATGTATGGTGTGTATTGAATATACCTCAAATGTGATAAATGGCTTCTATGTGTATGATGATGTATGTGGTCTAAGTTGAGCCTATTGTATCAATTTTCATGTAGTTTTTCTAAGATGGAATGATGCATGGTTTCCAACTAAAATGTCTTTTTAAAATAATGTTTTAGCATGGTTATCATACGTAGTGAATTCTTGTACTAAAAACAGTCTTCTTCATCTTATTACACAAAGTATAGGTAGTGGTGGCTTATAGACCTTTCTAGAATTAAGAGCTTGGATTACTACTCCCAAGTTTTGGTGTTTCCTTAAAGATTCAAGGACCATATGCTAAGAGTTTCTTTAAGTTCATGTAATAGATTAGTAATTTTTTATTTTGTATTATAAGGGTTGTGCCCCTAATTATATATGGAAGTCTTGTCTAAGATGGCATAATGAGACTTAATACTTCAACTTTGTATTAATTTTTTTAAATAAGATGACTTTTAGTCTTGTGTTATGGTATGAAAAAGTTCTAAATTTTTCGCTATCTTTTATTTATGCAATGAAAGTATGTTGAGGGTATGTATAAGACCTTCGAGAGGTCAATACATCATGATACAACTAAGGGGTGCTCCTAATTCGTTAAAAGTTGGAATTGGTTGCGACATTCTGACAAAACTTTGGATCGGGTTTCTATATGTCGGCACAATATTAAATTAATCACCACGTCCCGACATACTTTGGGATCGGATTACTATGTTCTGGCAAACTAAATGTTTGGGCTTGGGTTTTGTGAGAGGACCAATGATGTAAGAAGCATGTGTAATTTTGTTGTTGAATTGTCATGTTGATAATGTTGTATATGTTGATATCTATGCATGTGATTATAGTGTTGTTTGACTTGTTTATATTGAAAGACCTTGCTTAGGAGACTAGAGATTATCGCATCGACTTCAAGGGTGAGCCGCATCTTTCCGGTTTCCGTGGTGTTCTCTTTCGTCTATGTCCATTATTTCCGGACATAGGTGTGGTTTTACATAGTTGAATAATTTCATTAGTTAGGGATGTATCCCTTCTTGTTATGACTTTTGGATCTTGTAAGATGATTTGGTACATTGACTTTCAGATTGTAGGTTTATGTTCCGTGAAATTTGGTTGTTAGATCTTTTGTAAAGTAGCAGAACTTTGTTTTAGTCATTTAACTTGCTTCCATAACTTAAATACCTTAGTTTAGACAAATTGCTTTAGTCAGATAGTAGTATTGAGCTTGTCACTGAGTTGAAAATATGGGCGCCAATCATGGATTTCAGATTGTGACAACTTGGTATCAAAGCCTAGGCTCATTGATCTCGATGTACCAAAACGAGTCTAACAGATTCTTGTGGAACAGTATGGGGACACCTTTATTTTACTTCCAGAGGATAGAAGACTTTGAGAAATCTTCATTTTCTCTTATCCATTCTTGCTATGACTTGATTCTAATTGGTTGTTGTCAATTCATAAATCGGTATCTAATTTCTTTCACTCTTCTATCCACAGATGGTTAATACTAGATATAACGGCGTTAAGCCTGTAGCTCTCGTTAATGCTCCAGCTGAGGAACTAAAAACAAGAAGTCATGGTTGAGGCAGGGGTAGAGTCAAAGCTAGTGGTAAAGGTGTGATGGAGTGGTGCCTGTTGTGAATGAGGTACCAATTAACAATGTTCTGGAAAATGGGAACCCTCTGATATATAATGAAGAGATAGAATAGGAAGTTGGGATTGAGGATATTGACGAGATCGAAATTGAACAAGAGGACGGGGTGAAAGCTGAATCTACAGGAATCCCTCCATTAGATCCAGTGTTAGCTCAATTGATCATGTCATTCTAGAAAGGGTTGGCTGGTCCGGGAATGCTTCCACCCACTCAATCCCCTACTTGTCAAACCCGGTTTAGGAATCCGAATTCAACCGACGGCGTTAACCTCTCAGAGGTTGCAGACAAGCCTCTTCTTAGCTTTCATAACATTCATCTAGTTAAATTTTACGGATAATTTGAAACTTTTAAAACATAATGAAGTATACATAGACTTCATATAAAAGTTTCATGGATTCATGTACTATAATCTCAAACTAAAACAACCATCTACTATTGAAGAATCAATTCAAATCAAGAGATCTATATATAATGCAATACTTTGCCAAAACGGCCTTAATACAAAGCTTTGAAACAAACATCTGAAAAGAAACGCAAAGGACAACATCCACTAGGATATATAAATGTGTGTAGCATCCTCGAACCTCAAGAGGACCTACCAAAGTCTGGAGAACGATGATCCAAACAACTTCAACGAATCTTCAACCTTCTCTTTGACCTAAAAAAGATAATAATAGTATAGGGTTATTACACACTTGTACTAAGTATGTGTGTATGCACACATACATATAAGGACTATGCATGATCAAGGAAAGCATTTCCTATAACAACATGCCATTTTTGGAAAGTGACATCACTAGACTTTCCTAATTTGTTATTTATGAATTGTTGTATGAATATGACCTATTTTAATGCATTTAAAGCACACAACTCATTTTATAAATGAATACAAGAACTTAGAATCATCAACATAATTTTGGAACAACTCGAGCGAAAATGTTTAATTTTGATGTCCCAAACCTGAGAGCTCCTTTTCTTGACACTTAGTTACTTTTCAGTCTTTTTATTCTTGTTGTTATGTAGTTCAATGATCTCCTTTGATCCTATGTTTTACTTAGAAATGCAATGATTCATTATAGTCCCGTACCTATAATGAATCAAGTAAGTAATTCAAGAGATTAAGGAAATGATTTAAGTACAAATTGGGCATGAATTTTACTAAGTCAATCTTTATTGGTTAAGCTTATTACGAATCTCTTTACATAATTTAAGAAATCATTATGAGCCAATCGTGTTTGGCATGATCTTTTGCCAATTATAAAAAGTCATTATAAGCCAATCTTATTTGGCTTGGTCATTTTCATAACACGAGGATTCATTATTGGCTATGCCCTTTACTTATTGGAAACTTCATTCGTATAAACATTAGCATTCGTATATCTTACTTTCTTAGTTCGCCTTGAACTTACATCTCTTCTTTCTTGTAATTTCCTTAGAGAAGTCTGTAACATTAGATCATTTGAAGATACATGAAATCCAGTGTCTTCCCCACACTGAAAAGAGGTGATTCACCGATCAAAGTGAATCCTAGATCATGCGAGTTAGCATGAAATCCAGTGTCTGCCCCACACCGAAAAGGGGTGATTCACCGGCTAAAGTGAATCCATGTCAAGTGTTTACCTACACTGAGAAGGGGTGGCTCACGGCTAAAGTGAACCAAGAACATTCTTTTGAGGATCAACCGACATAGATCATGTGAGCTAAACATGAAATCCAGTGTCTTCCCCACACCGAAAAGATGTGATCTCACTGGCCAAGGTGAGATCAAAATACACCTAGCTCTCCTCAATGGAAACCACAGGCTAGTTCCCATGTTGGCGAGACATAGTTCGAAAACTAGGAGACATATGGAGACTACTTATCCACCTCGGTGGTATCCTCATCTCATGAAACTTACACGTCAAGCACAAGCTCATAGCTAGTCTATCTGTGCTTTGCTCACTTTATTTATCTTCTTATCTTTTAGAGTTGACTCAAACATTATGGAAGTTTGCTTCTAGATTGAGGTTTACTTAATCTATTGATGACTGGTCATACCTTTATTTACATTGATGAAATGTGAATTATCCTTATATAACATCTTTGGTGTTAATGAGACTTGTCTCACACATTATAACACCCTTTTTCATGAGTATCTTAACATGGTATCTAGGAGTAAGTGAGGCCTGTCGAACTTCCTTTAACACCTCATTCTGGTCACTTTATTAACTTAGACATATTTAGTTATGTTAATACTCACTTTACTTGCTTACGTTCATTTGGTAGCTTAATATCATCGTGTATTGACGATCAGAACTTCATTAAATGAGTTACATATGTTCATAATTCATTTGTTTATGGCATGTTGGGACTTGTCCCAATGATTGACAAGCCCTTGGATATGGATTCATTGAATTACCTTAGATGTGCTTATTTTATCATTTCAATACATTGGCTATATATGACTGGCATAAAATTAGTATTGGCCTAAACAAATTGGAAAAGATTTCATAATCATCTTTATTGGCATAAGCCAAATTTACATTCGTTCATGTTTAGTTTGTTATGTATTTACCATTAGCAAATCTTTTAATTATTTAAAGATAACATTATAGCCAATTTCATTCAACTTATAGGACAATGTATTGTTAGCTATTTTATTGGCATAAGCCAAACATTCACTCAAATATGATTTCATGGAGATCTTTTTAGTCAACCTTATAACATAGTTCAAACATCACATTAGTAGCCATTTCGGACAGCCTCATATGAACACTTTAATGAACATAACATTTTCATTAAGTCGCATTTACAGTAGGTATATACATCACGAGCGTAACAACTCAAGACTAGCATTTTCGGAAACAGGATGATGCAACATCGTTTATTATATCACGTTAAGAGCACATAAAATCATACATGTACATATTATATGTTAATTCGACATTTACAAATCAAGAACCCTACACATTAAGATCAACCATCACCATATACCAACAACATGATCAAGACTACGTCTATATATTCATTGGAATAGAAAATGAGGATACTAGGGAAGAAGGACGTTCAACAAGAACCTTGGGAATAAACCCTAGTTTCGAGATTTCATAGATTCAAGATGATGGAAAATACTCTTGGCGAAATAATTCCAGGAGATAAACCCATACCTTATGTAGCAAATAATCTATAAAGATCACCTTGAACGAAACCTTGAAGAACACGTTGAATTCGCCCTAGAGAGTCGATGAACTTTCTGCCTTTTTGCTTATTGTTTTAGCGTCGTGTTTTCTATGTGTTTGATCTTGTTTTTTTAGGCTTAGGAAGTGATCTTGACTCATTCAAATTAGTCTAATTTATTAAATTAAATAAATTAATTAATTAATTACTAGAACGCTTCTCCTAGATTGACTTGAACTAAGAAAACACAACACTTAGTCAAATCTGAATTGTTTCCTAAGGATTTCGTTTTAACCCTTTCAATTATTTAATTAAATGGATAATTTAATTAATTAAGGGACCTAGGGTAATTAATAAAGTAACCCTAAGTCATTGGAACCATAACTAACCCTTTTTTACCATCCTTGGCTAAGTTCTAGGATGTTTCTTGAGTTATACTAGGTTGGTGTAAGAATTTAAATTTGACCCCTTTAATTTAATTATTTAACTTGATAATTTAATTAATTAGGTGACCTAGGTTAATTAATAAAGTACCCTCAAGTAGTTAGGACCATAACTAACCCTTTGGACCATCCTAGGTTAGGTACTAGGTTGTGTCTTCAACTAATTATTAGGTTAGTGACACCCAATTAAGTCTTAGTTTGTCAGGTGTACTAGATAATTTATTTTTGTTTGTCCTAGGTTATTTAGTTAGTTAGTTAAGTAGGTTAGAGTCTAGAATTATTTTGAGAGATAGGCCCCACATGGTAGAACCCTTGTGCACACCTTGTCCCTAACTACCCTAACCGAATTCGGTAGGGTGGTCCCCTCCTTGGTTGTTTCTCCCCATGTTCTTGAACATGGGTTTGCACATATGTTGCTTGTAAATTCCTTACTAACTATTCTTTATGGTGAATGTTTACTTATTGTCCAAAGGATCCTCACTATGTCCTTGGGCACTGCTCAATCTACCTGCCAATTTTAATTGGTCATGTGCTATGGTGCCTAGGCTTGACACATGGATGCCTAGCACCTATTTCGTACATTTAAAGTTATTGTATTTTAGCTTTGGGTCTTCAATGCAGGTACATCTCTTAAACAAGCTCATTAAAACTTAAAAAAAATTGGCTAACACCCTTTAAGCCAATATTTTCTAGTATGCCCGATATTTTGATTATTTGGGCATTATATAGAAATTGGCTAATACCCCTTAGCCAATTTTCTATACTATGCCCAATATTTCTCAATATTGGGCATTGGAAGGCCTATATATACCCAATAGGCATTCTTAAGAGCTACTGGGCTTCACTAGACATGTAGTTTTCCGAAATGTTACATTATCCGCCTCTTAGGAACATTCATCCCCGAATGATACTACATATAATTTTTAAAATAAAGAGGGTGATTTTCGAAAACATTTAACATGCTTAAAACTTAACTCTTTCTGAATATCTGATACACACTTATTCTTGATGATGTATATTACTCAAAGCTTATCTGAAGCTTCATATTTGAGATTGAGGAACCTCCTTCTTAATAACAATTAACTTAATGCACATCACAACTCATGCAACTCAAAAAACATGTTTACGCTACATAAAAGAAACAACAACATGAATGCAAGCATGAACTCATTTTTAACTCACATAGTGCAAGCATAAGACACACGATTATGGGCTTAAAACATTAAATCTACTAATGCACTAATAACTCATAGTTTCTTAAACGAAAAACAGACTTAGGAAGATTATATCTAACCTTAAGAACTGAAGAAGTGACGGTAACGGGATCTCATTTCGGCCTCGGCCTCCCATGTTGCTCTCTTAACAAGGTGGTTCCACCATAACACCTTAACGGTGGCAAACTCTTTGTTCCTCAACCATTTCACATGGTGATCTAAAATTTCAATGGCAACCTCTTCGTAAGAAAGGTTCTCATCGGCTCCTAACCCCTTAGATAACATCTCGTTGTCTTTAAGTTTAGAAACTATTTGGCTTGTTCGATTTGAACCACGCCCTTCCCATTTCAAATCTAACTCATTTGGCACTGAAACCTTACTACCCTGTTTCGATTGTCTAAGGTAGAATAGCATTTATGAAGCCAATCAATACCCAAAATTATATCAAAATCAAGAATGGTTAATTCTATTAGATCAGCATAAGTAACTTTATTGAGAACAATTATTGGTCAATCTCTATATACTCTTTCTGCCCTAACACTGTCTCCTATGGGAGTACTAACTAGAAGTGGTTCATGTAAGATCTCAGGAAGCGAGTCACATTTACTAGCTACTAAAGGAGTAACAAATGACAAAGTTGATCCTGGATCTAACAATGCATACACCGGAAAAGAGAAGACATGCAACGTACCAGTGACCACATCAGCTGGATTCTCATGCTCTTCTCTACCTCCCAAAGCATAGATTTTGTTCCTCTTAGGAGGTTCGACTGCAGCAGTAAGATTAGGCCAAGGCTAAGCATCTATCCTGGCTTGATTCCTCATCTTTGGGTAGTCCCTGACCGTATGCTCACTCTTGCTGCATCTATAGTAGATATTAGTTCCTACCAGGCACTCACCTCTATGTAAACACCACACTTATCACACGGCTTCTTATAACGCTGGGCATTTTTATGAATGCCCTCCTTGGTATTATTGTTCTTAGAAGGAGTAGGATTACCTGAGTGTTTGTGCCCCTTCTTGAACTTGGGCATATCCCAAACTCCAAATAAATTATTACCATTGCTCGAACCGGACTGATCCGAGGACCAAGATTTCTTGCTCTCTCGGTCTCCCTTTCTCCGACGAATATCCTCAACCTCTTGTGCATGTACCATCAACCTACCAAGGTCCATGTTACCTTGCAACATGTCTTCCCGACATTCCTCCTACAAATCGTCCGACACGCCAGTCACAAACCTGCTCATCTCATCCCTAGTATTGGACACTAGAGAAGGAACATATTTAGAAAGCTTAACAAAGTTCAAGGAGTATTCCCTAACTGACATACCTCTCGGTCTTAAGTTGATGAATTCTTCAACCTTAGCCTCTCTCTGTTCTCTGGGAAAAAATATCTCTAGGAATGCAGTCTTAAGAATGTCCCAAGTAATGGGAATTTCTCCTGGTTCTCGGCCATCTCGCCACATCCTGTGCAACACCTAAGCCACATCTTTGAGTTGGTAAGCAGCCAACTCAGCCTTTTCCTCTTCATTAACACCCATAGCACATAGAATCTTATGAACCTCATCCACAAACTCTTGGGGATTTTCACTATTCTTGGACCCATAGTAGACTGGAGGATTCATTCTAGTGAAATCCCTCGGTCTATTAGACAAGGTGCTAGCATGTGGGTTCTCCATGGGGGCACCCTCTCTAGTGGCTTGGGCTGTGATAGCATGTGCCTTCGAGCCTTCACTGCCCCGTTCTGTAACTCCCTTCTTTCGTCCGTCCACGAGGCTGTAAAAAGAGAGAAAGGGGCGGCTATTTAGCTACATACATGATCTGTTGTAATGCTTTCACATTCATGTGAATCAAGAGATTGGCTTGAAAGGCATGCTAAGGATCATAATATCTTTGTGAACCTGAAAGGACATCAGATAGTCTCATTCAAACAAAGAAACATAGGTAATGGACTCTATCCAAGATTGAGAGATGGCTTGGGACATCTTAACTAGTGATTCTCTTAATTCTCCATTCGTCAACGCAGCTGGGTTGATAGGCACTTGTACTCCAGCAGCTGGGGCTTGAGGAGGAGCTTGGTTGCCTCCAGCAGCTTCTTCTTTTACTCTTCTGTCTGCGTTTTCTCCTTGTGTTCATTTACTACACGTATACACAAGAAGGAAGTAAGACACTAGAATGACACAAAATGGCAAAGCTCTACACGGCACGATAAAGAGTAGAAGAAGGGAAGATTCTTAACATCACTTAGTCACTAAGTCATGATTGCGGCGCGCTTCACAACCATAAGTTAGACTACGTAACTTGGTTGTTTTGAGCTTTAGTTCCTAGGTAATTTAATTCTTGCTCTGATACAATGTTTGTCACACCCGAATTCTGGAATCCAAATAGAACCGGCGTCGTTAACCTCTCAGAGGTCGCAGACAAGCCTCTTCTTAGGATTCATAACATTCATATAATTAAATTTTGCGAAAAATTTAAAACTTTTAAAACATAATTATGTAAACATAGACTTCATATTAAAGTTACATGGATTCATATACTATAAGCTCAAACTAAATAACCATCTACAACTGAAGAATCAATTCAAATCAAGAGATCAATATATAATGTAATAGTTTGCCAAAATGTCCTTAATATAAACTTTGAAACAAGCATCTAAAAATAAATGCTAGGCACAACATCCACTAGCTATGTCTAAATTACTAGGCTAGATAACTAAGTGTGGCATTCTCGAACATCAAGAGGACATACCAAAGTCTGGAGAATAATGATCCGAAAATCTTAAACGAATCTTCAACCTTCTCTCTGACCTGCACTTAAAAATATAATAATAGTGTTGGGTTAGTAGACACTTGTACTAAGTATGGGTGCATGAAAACATACACATATGAACTATGCATGATCAAGGAAATATCTTCCTATAACAACATGCCATTTTTTGGAAGTAACATCACTAGACTTTCCTAATTCTTTATTTGTGAATTGTGGTATGAATATGACGTATTTTAATGCATTCAAGGCACAAGACTCATTTTCTATACGAATACAAGACCTTAGAATCAACAACATAATTTTAGAATAAATCAAGCAAAAATCTTTAATTTTGATGTCCCAAACCCGAGAGCTCCTTTTCTTGACACTTAGTTTTTTCTCAATCTTTTTCTTCTTGTTGTTATGTATTTCAATGATCTCCTTTGATCCTATGTTTGACTTACAAGTGCAATGATTCATTACAGTCCCATATCTATTGTTTTATCAGGCAAAGGAAAATATATTGGTTTTGAAGACTTTTTGACTTTTTAGAGTCGCCACTTAATTTTGAGAAAAATTACGAAAAAACCTTTATTTTCAAAAGACTTAAACAGATAAAATCATTTGAAAATATTTAAAAAGGTTCGGGGATTCTTATTAACGTCTTAGGAAGGTTTTGAAAGAACCTGAGACGTTCCACTTAATTACGACTATCCGACAACTAATTAAGTTTGGCAAAAAATTGCTTAATTCGAGATAAAATTTAGTTTTAGAGGTATGAAACAAAGTAATTAATGTTAAATTGATTTGCAAATTTATCCACTCTTTTAGAATCAATTTGAAATTATTTTATGTTGATAAAACATTTTATGGCATTTGCGGGGGTTTGGATTTTCTATCCTTACGACTAACAACAAACAAAAACAAAAAAACAATCTAATAGGTAAAAGAGAGAGAGAGAGAGAGAGAGAGAGAGAGATTGGGTCCAAATCCGGGTTCTCTGTTCTCCTTGACCGGTATTTGGACCTATTTCGTTATGAGCCTTAAGCCCATTCGATTGTACCTGTCCTAAACTAACAAGATAACGATAATACAAAAAAATCTTAGGCCCAAAAAAATAGCAAAATAAAATATCTAAACAAATTAGACGCTTGTCCCAACTTCTCGAGCTTCTTTGCCTATTTCGAATTTTTAGCACTCAAAGAGCTGCTGGTCGATCTTTATGGCTGATTGATTAGGATCAAAATAGTTTTGGGGGCCCCTCGTGGCCCCTTTGAAAATGCAAGATAGAGTTCATGAGGACTCAGACGAATTTCACATGCAATGAAATGGAAAGAAATTAGCACATGAAATGATAAAGCAAATAAGACATGTCTTCAACAAAACAGAGATCAATTGAAATGAGAAAATCAACTAACAAGAAACAAGGAAAAGTATAAAGAAGTCAAGAAAAAAACAAATAAGTAACCAACCCAACAATTAAATCTAAAAGCAACAAGTGACTTAAAAAATAACGAATAAAACAACAAACAAATAGGTAAAGGGAGCTAAATTAAATTAGTAGATGACGAGAACTAACAAAACAGTGCTAAAATACTAAAAAAAAACATGTATACATACTTGTGAGCATTGAAATTTTGAAGGTCAAAATGCATAAGAAAAAAAATCAAACACGGAACTACAGATAATTAATCGGAGAAACAGGGTCCTGGAGGATTAAGACAAAAAAATTTTCCACTCATTTGAGCCCGACTTTTGGGAGATGCTAAAGAGCAGTCTCAAGATAAACTATTTCCCATTGAAACAGGCCCTTGGCTTGAAGAAATGAAGCACACGAAAGCATACACGGAACTTTTATATCATGTACTAAGACGAGCTTAAAGTGAGTGAGTGCAAGAGAGAAGAGGAAGTTGAAAGAACGGATGGTGTACGTAAGAGTATTGTACTAAGTTTTAAATCATAGTATAAGACAAAACAATGAGAAAATATCAGAACCAAAGACTATAAACAACTAGATAATCCTTTATATTAAGCTATTATGGGAATAAGAAAATGAACCATGAAGGTTTCATAGTCGAATAAAAGTGAGATATGTTCGCTAACAATTTACACTAAATTACTCCAAAACAAAATGTATACACAAGTAATACATGTAGAAAGAATGGATATTACTAGGTAATACTCATTTACCCAAATACTAACTTTGGAGACTGAAAAAAAGCTAACACCTAAGTACAAGACATAAGCGGCAAGGAACAACAATGGTTTGAACCGTACCCTCCAAACATTTAAAATGAGCATTGTCGAATCAAGCTAACATGTAAAAGACTCAATC
Organism: Solanum pennellii; assembly: GCF_001406875.1. Classification (NCBI taxonomy): domain Eukaryota; kingdom Viridiplantae; phylum Streptophyta; class Magnoliopsida; order Solanales; family Solanaceae; genus Solanum; species Solanum pennellii. Next base: position 18,203,033 of record NC_028647.1, read on the forward strand.
CGCAAGAAACAGAGAACAACCATAACTAAAAAAACGCAAACAAAGATAAGCTTTAGAGTGCATTGAACTTTCCCGGAAACAAAAACACCAACCATCTTGGGAAATAAGACAAAGGGAATAGTATCATACCAAACAGTTCACACGAATCCGCTTTTAAAATTCACAAAGAGCTACGTACTCAGTCAACACTAATAAAATAAACAAATGGATAATGAATTGTTTACCTTGTTTGGGGCAGCGACCTGAGACGATAAATGAGTGGGAGACGACCTCACTGCTGCTACAATGAAACTTTAACGACTTTTCGTGAGTGGAAAATGAAAAGAAACATAAAAATCTAGGCATCCGGTCACTGTAGTATCTCCTTTTTCTTTGTTATGTATGTTTCTATGTATATATATATATATTTCTTATGACCTTTCTTACTCTATTTCTTTTGCCCCTTTGATGTATCCTTTTCTACTTCTTTATTTTTTTTCAGCTCTCTATAATTACCCCCTTGTCTCAAACCTCAATAAATGAAAAAGATGGGTATATTTATAGAGGGAAGATTGGGATGATAAAGGGGGAAATGGGTGGGAGAAAATTGGGTGCTTTTTAATTTTTGAAATTCTCCCCCCAAATATAATGCTTCCAAACATCTTGAATTTGTATTAAATTGTACAATCTCTAAACATTACATCAGCGAAAGCCGTAGGATAACGAGGGAAGGACAATCTTGAAAGGAGATGCCTCCACATAAAAAGATCGTGTATGGAGAGGACAGGACGATGCGCGAGAGAGGGAGAAAAATGACAAGGTCAAGATGGGCTTGCGTTGTGGACTCGGGTCGCAATTTTCCTGTTTGCTGGAATTTCTTCGTGTCTGGGTTTGGACGCTATTGAAGAGGAAGAAACGCACACAGGGTCGTTCATTTTTTTGCTGTTGATGCACGTGTTGGGTTTAATCTTAATGGGCTGCTAAATTGGGCTGGGAATTGAGGTAAATTGGGTCAACAATGAGAATGTAAAAAATGCCCAAGACTTTGGTTCGTTAAAATTATATAGGATAGAATTGGATTTAAACTTGCACCAAATGTAGCAAAACTTAGCTAAACTGGACAAATCCGAATTAATGCAAAGAGCTTTCTTAATTTTTTAACAAAATAAATTAATTAACTTAATTACAAATTCAATAGATTAAAAATATAAACTATTAGTAAGTAGACTAATTGGCTAAATTTTAACTAAAACTAAAATCTTTTTGACAATTTTCAAATATTCGTAAAATACACTAATTATATATATAATTATATAAAGCTTATATATATTATTTAAAAGTTATAAAAAGGTGCAAAACTATTTGAACTAACTTGCAAATCATGTTTTTTTTTTGAAATTTTATAAAGTCAATTAATTAAAATGTTTGAAAATAAGAAACTCCATGATTACTTTATTGTGGAGGGTAAAAATTGGGTGTCAACACCTATAATGAATTAAATAAGTAATTCAAGAGATTAAGGAATGATTTTAACTACAAATTGGGCATGAAATCTTATTAAGCCAATCTTTACTGGTTAAGCCTATTAGGCATCTCTTTACATAATTTAATAAATCATTATAAGCCAATCTCTTTTGGCTATGATCTTTTGCCAATTATATAAAGTCATTATAAGCCAATATTATTTGGTTTGGTCATTTTCATAAAATGAGGATTCATTATTGGCTATTCCTTTTACTTATTGAAAACTTCATTCTTATCAACATTGGCATTCATAGCTCTTACTTTCTTAGTTCGCCTTGAACTTACATCTCTTCTTTCTTGTTATTTCCTTAGAGAAGTCTGTAACATTGAGATCATATGAAGCTACATGAAATCAAATGTTTTTCCCACACCTAAAGGAGGTGATTCACCGCTCAAAGTGAATCATAGATCATGCGAGTTGGCATGAAATCCAGTGTCTGCCCTACACCAAAAAGGGGTGATGCACAGGCTAAAGTGAATCCATGTAAAGTGTTTACCCCACCCTGAAAAGGGGTGGCTCACGGCTAAAGTGAAACAATAACATTCATTTGATAATTAACCGACAGAGATCATGTGAGCTAAACATGAAATTCAGTGTCTTTCCCACACCGAAAAGAGGTGACCTCACTGGCCAAGATGATATCAAAACATACTGAACTCTCTTAGGTGGAAATGGCGTGCTAGTTCCCACGTTGTCTGGATATTGTTCGAAGACTAGGAGACATATGTAGACTAATTATCCACCTCGGTGGTAGCCTCATCTAATGAGACTTACACGTGCAAGCACAAGCTCATAGCTAGTCTATCGGTGCTTTGATCACTTTATTTATCTTCTTATCTTTTAGAGTTGACTCAAACAATATTGAAGCTTGCATCTAGATTGAGTTTTACTAACTCTATTAATGACCTTTTATCCCTTTCATTACATTTATGAAATGTGAGTTATCCTTACATAACATCTTCGGTGTTAATGACACTTGTCTCACACATTCTAACATCCTTTTTCGTGAGTATCTTAACATGGTATTTAAGATGTAAGTGAGGCTTGTCTTTCTTCCTTAAACACATCATTCTTGTCACTTTCTTAACTTAGACATATTTTATTATGTTAGTACTCACTTTACTTGCTTATATTCATTCGGTAGCTTCATATCAGCGTGTATGGATGATGAGAACTTCATTCAATGAGTTACATATGTTCATAGTTCATTTGTTTAGGGCATGTTGGGACTTGTTCCAATGATTGGCATGCCCTTAGATATGGATTTACTGAATTACCTTTGATGTTCTTATTTTATCATTTCAATACGTTGGCTATATATGATTGGCATAAAATTAGTTTTGGCCTAAACAAATTGGAACAGATTTCATAATAATCTTAATTGGTATATGCCAAATTTACACTCGTTCATGTTTACATTTGTATGCATTAATAATTAGCCATTTTATTGGCAAAATCCAAACATTCACTCAAATATGATTTCATGGAGATCTTTTTAGAAACCTGACATAGTTCAAACATCACATTAGTAGCCATTTCAGACAGCCTCATATGAAAATTTTAATGAACATAACATTTTCATCAAGTCACATTAAACAGTAGGTATACACATCACGACCGTAACATATGAAGACTAGCATTTTTCAGACACAAGATGATGCAACATCGTTTTTTATATCATGTAATTAGAACAAAAAATCATACATGTACAAAATATAGGTTCATTCGACATTTACAAATCTAGAACTCTACACATTAAGATCAACCAGTACCACATAAAAACAACATGATCAAGACTATCTATATATTCATTAGAATAAAAAACGAGGATACTAGGGTAGAAGGACGTTCAACAAGAACCTTCAGAAACAACCCTAGTTTTGAGATTTCATAGATTCAAGACGATGGAAATACTCTTGGAGAAATAATTCAAGAAAGGAAACCCATACTTTATGAATAACTTAATCTACGAAGACCACCTTGAACGAAACCCTGAAGAATACCTTGTATTCGCCCTAGAGAGTCGATGAACTTTCTGCCTTTTTGCTTACTGTTTTAGCGTCGTGTTTTCTATGTGTTTTATCGTGAGTTTTTAGGTCTAGGAACTGATCTTGACTGATGCAACTTAGGCTAATTTAGTAAGCTAAATAAATAAATAAACAAATTACTAAAAAGCCCCTCCTAGATTGACTAGAACTAGGAAACACAACACTTAGTCAAATATAAAATTCTTCCTAAGTTTATAGTTTTGACCCTTTAAATTAATTAAATAAATGGCTAATTTAATTAATTAAGGGACCTAGGGTAATTACTAAAGTACCCCTACGTCATTGGAACCATAACTAACTCTTTTGGACCATTCTAGGTTAAGTACTAGGATGTTTCTTGAGTTATACTAGGTTAGTGTAAGAATTTCAGTTTGACCCCTTTACTTTAATTAATTAACTTGCTAACTTAATAAATTAGGTGACCTAGGGTAATTACTAAAGTACCCTCAAGTCGTTAGGACCATAACTAACCCTTTGGACCATCCTAGGTTTGGTGCTAGGTTGTTTCTTTAACTAGTTACTAGGTTAGTGTCACCCAATTAAGTCTTAGGTTGTCGGGTGTACTAGATATTTTATTTTTGTTTGTGCTAGGTTAGTTAGTTAGTTATGTCAGTAGGTTAGAGTCTAGAATTATTTAGAGAACTAGGCCCCACATGGTGAAACCCTTGTGCACGCCTTCCCCCTAACTACCCTAATCGAATTCGGTTAGGGTGATCCCCTCCTTGTCCGTTTCTCCCCCATGCACTTGCACATGTGTTTCTAGTTCATTCCTAACTAACTATTCTTGATGGTTCATTTGGAATGTTTACTTATTGTCCCAAGGATCCTCACTATGTCCTTAGGTACTTCTTAATCTACATGCCCATTTTAATTTGTAATGTGCTATGGTGCCTAGGCTTGACACATTGATGACTAGCACCTTTTTTGTATATTGAAAGTTATTGTATTTTAGATTAGGGTCTTCATTGCATGTACATCTCTTAAACAAGCTCATTAATACTTAGAAAAATTGGCTCACACCCTTTAAGCCAATATTTTCTAATATGCGCAATATTTTGCTTATTTGGGCATTATATAGAAATTGTCAAATATCCATTAGCTAATTTTGAATACTATGCATAATATTTCTCAATATTGGGCATTGGAAGGTCTATGTATCCCTAATACGTATTCTTAAAGACCTATTGGACTCTTCACTATACATGTAATTTTCCGGAATGTACACTACTAACCCCCAAGTAGCTTGGACTGCACCCAAGATGAGTGAAATGGGAGGTAATGATGCCTTTTTTTTAATCCTTTGTTGGGTTCTGTGATGTCCGCTCATGAGCATGATTTGTTGACCATGTTTCTAAAGCTTATGCCTCTGGTATTCGTTGCTTCTTATCGTGAAGATGCTTATGAGTTTATGCTAGACAATTATAAGAGGCTACATAAATTGGGTATTGTTCACCAACATGTGGTTGAGTTCGTGTTCTTTCAAATTCAAGGTGAGGCCATGTAATGTTGGAGAGATTACGTGGAATGCATATCTTCTACATAACCTCAATTTACTTGGACCCAATTCCATGTGTTGTTTCTAGAGAAATATGTACTTAGAACCTTGAGGGACCATAAGAAGGATACGTTTATGGCATTAGATTCAAGGTGTTTATGTTTGTGGATTCTTATAAGGCCAAGCTTCATGCTTTACCAAGATATGTCACCCATTTGATGACTACTGAAGAGGAAAGGATCCAGTTATTTAATAGAGGCTAGAATTAGTTGTAAGTATTTTCTATCCACATGACTTCAGTTGGGAAGAGTTTAATGAGGTAACAAAATATGCTAAGAAAGTGGAAGGGGCGAGGAAAGACGTTAGAGCTAATATATTGGCTATGAGGGCCAAGAATTCTGGGAATTTTTAAGGATCTTATGCGAGAAGGTTTGGTCAACTAATGCCTGTAGCAAAGCCAATTCATTCCTCCATACTCGCCTCTATTCAAGAACTTCATGTAATACATTTTAGGCTAGTCAGAGTATAGTACATACGACGGGCATCACACCATCTGGTGACCGCACTTGTTATAATTGTGGGTAACTTGACACATGAGGATGGATTGTTCATACCCGCTTGTGTTTGAAACAATGAAGGGGCCTTGTCGAGCAATGGTACCAATGGGAAATGGTAATAATAGTAGAGGATGTACACAAGGTGGTAGAAGAGGTAACCAGCGTAACTATAGAGAAAGAGGAATTCGTAACGGAGGTAGAGTTAATGTGCAACTAGGTAGGGAGGTGGATAATGTTTATTGTAAAGCTTGGTGTTATACTTTTCAAGGAAAAAATGAGGCGGAGGTGTCTGATACGTTGATCACATGTACTATTCTTTTTTGTGACTTGATGGCTGATGTCTTTTCAATCTGGGTTCAACTTATTCTTATATATCTAGGAGATTTGCCTCTTAATTTGAGATGTTTTGTGATGTCCTTAATACCCCTATTTTGTTTATGCTCCAATTAGAGAGTCAGTTTGTGCATGTACTATATTTTTATTGGTTTTTAGACTTGAGATGATATGCTAATCTTAGATATGGATAATTTTTTTATTATCTTAGGCATGACTTGGTTGTCCCCTTATCCTTCTGTATGAGATTGTAATACTAAGTGGGTAACTCTAGAAATTCCGAGAAGGGAAAGATTAGACTAGGAAGGGATGTAAAAATCAAAGTCGTCTAAGATTATATCCTCCATTCGGGCTAGTAAATTTGTAGAGTAGGCTGTTTTGCTTATTTGGATCGTGTGAGGGACGTTGAGATAGAGTCTCTCTCTACTATGTCTATTCCTGTGGTGTCCGAATTTAGCGAAGAATTCCCTAATGACTTTACTGGTATGCCTCTAGATAGAGATATATATATTTTAGTATTGACTAAAAGCCCAGTACTCATCCCATTTCTATCCCTCTATATCGCATGGCTCCGATAAAGTTGAGAGAGCTTAAGGATCAAATTCAAGAGATTCTTCATAACGGATTTATTCGACTTAATATTTATCCATGGGGTGCCTCAATGTTGTTTGTTAAGAAAAAGGATGGGAGAATGAGAATTTGTATAGAGTACCGGAAATTAAATAAGGTCACTATTTGAAACAAGTATCCATTGCCTCAAATAGATGCTATTTCAATAAATTTAAAGGTGTATCACTCTTCTCATCAATTAAAAATTCAGCCATAAGATGTGCACAAGGAAACATTTAGGACTCGCTATGGGCACTATGAATATTTTGTGATGTCTTTTTGTTTGACCAATGCGCCTGCAATTTCTATGAGCTTGATGAATTAGATGTTCAATCCATTTCTTGATTCATTTCTGATAGTCTTTCTTGATGATATTTTGGTACACTCAAAGAGTGAGGACTAGCATGTCGACCATCTTCGTTATGTTCTGGGTGTTCTTGGGAAACAAAGATTAAATTTAATTTTTTCTAAGCGTAAATTTTGGTTGACTTCAATTGCATTTTTGGGACGTGTTACTTCAAAGGAAAGGGTAATGCTAGACCCTCAAAAGATTAAGGCAGTTAAAATTGGGCTAGCTCTGTGAACGAAGTTAGGATATATTCTGGGCTAGTTAGTTATTGCCTTGAGTTTGTGAAGAATTTTGCTTCTATTGTGACTCACTTGACTAATTTTACTAAGAAGGGGATACCATTTGAATGGCCTGAAAGATGTGAGGAGATCTTTCAAAAGCTTAAGATTTTCAAGACTACCGCACCTATCTTAGAATACCCGGTGGAAGGTAAGGATTTTATAGTTTATTGTGATGCTTCTTACTCCGGGTTGGGCTCTATGTTAATGCAAGATAAGAATGTGATAGCCTACGGGTTGCACCAATTGAAGGTACATGAGGGTAATTATCCAACTCATGACTTTGAATTAGCAACGGTAGTATTTTCCCTTAATATTTGGTGTCATTACCTCTATGGCATTAAGTGTGAATTGTTTACCGATCATCGTAATCTTCAGTATATATTTTCTCAAAAGGATATAAACTTGAGACAACGGATATGGATGGAGTTATTCAAGGATTATGATGTGAACATACAATACCATCCGAGCAAGACTAATGTGGTGGCAGACGCTTCGAGTAGAAAAGTTGTGATGGGTATCTTAGCTTACTTTAGCGTAACCAAGCGACCTTTGGCCAAGGAAATCCAGACCATAGATCCTAAGTTCATGTAGTTCCGCATCGCTAAAGGAGGGGGTGTTAGCTAGCATTGATGTTAAGGACACATTTGTCGAGGATATTCACAACAAACAATTTGAGAATGAAGATTTGAAAGAGACGACTCTTGATGCAGATGGTGCACTTATGGTGAAGGAAAGATTTGTGTTCAATGAGTTGATGGCTTGATACAAAAATTATTAGCAATGTCTCATGGTTCACGATATTCTATTCATTCGAGTGACCAAGATGTATAGAGATCTGAAGCAAACTTATTGGTGGTCGGGGATGAAGGAATTTTTAGTGAAGCATCAAAATTGGTAGCCAGTGAAGTATTAACATCAAAGGCCTGCAGGATTACTTCAAAGAATGCCAATTCTGAAATGGAAGTCGAAAAGAAGAGTCATCGAATTTTTGGTTGGTCTCCCCAAGACCTTGGTGAAGTCTGATTCTATTAGGTTTGTGGTTGATAGATTGACTAAGTCAGCCCATTTTATTTCTGTAAAGGTACATTATAGTGAGGAACAACTAACTAAATTATATTTGAGGAGATAGTGAGGTTGTATGTGGTGCCCCTTTCTATCATCTCAGATTGTGGTGCCCTTTTTATTACAAAGTTTTAGAGAAAGTTACACTATGAACTGGGCACAAAACACACTCTTAGTATGGTATTTTATCCCCAGACGTATGGACAATTGAAAAGCACTATTTAAGTGTTGGAAGACATATTATTAGCTTGTGTGATTTACTTTGGAGGGATTGGGGATAAGTTTTACCATTATATGAGTTCTCTTACAATAATAGTTATCCCTCAAGCATTGATATTGCACCATTTGAGGCAATATATTCGAGGGGATGCAGATCACCCATAGGTTGGTTTGAGTCCTGAGATATGAAATCTTTGGGGGTCAACTTAGTGAAGGAGGATCAAGATAAGGTGAGGAGAATTAAAGATAAACATCGAGACGCTTAGAGTAGACAGAAGAAGTATGCAGATCATAAGGTGGGAGACATGGAGTTTCAGACTAGGAAAAACTGTAATTCATATGGTATTACGCATGAAAGTGGTGATGAGATTTCGTAAGAAAGGTTAGTTGAGTGTTCGATATATTAGTATTTTGAGACTCTTTAATATGTAGGACCAGTGTCATATAGATTGGTGCTACCCCATAATTTTTCTAGTGTACATCTCGTATATCATTTCTCTATGTTGAAGAGATGTCGTTTTGAAAATGATTATTTCATTAAGTGGGACTCAATCGTGCTAGATAAACACCTCAAATATAAAGATAAACCGATTGTTATTCTTGATCATGATGATCGTAAGTTAAGGACAATAGAAACTAAGTCTTTGAAAGTTTAACGGAAGCATCATCCAGTCGAGGAAGCTAATTTGAAGACTAAAAAGGACATGCGAGACCACTATTCAGAATTGTTCTCTGATTCAAGTACTACTTTGATCTTTCCTTAGCCTACATTTCCTAAGTTTTGTCACTCGGTGACGAGTAATGGGTAAATTGGAATTTATTGTAACAACCGACTTTTTTCGTTACAGAAATTCCAATGAGGGAAAAATTGGGAGTGGAAAATCTTTTGTAGTATTATGATTTCCCAACCTTGTCCAGATATGGTGGAAATCGGAGTCATCAAGGTGTAGAGAAATCTTGAAACAATCGGGTTGAGTAAATATTAATCGAATTGCCTTAATGGATAGATAATTCGTTAAAAAATCTGTAGGACTTTAAATAATTAAATTTTGATAAGTAGATCTACGGAAACGATCTTAGAGCTAAGGGCATTTTCTAAGCGTAGTGGATTAATAGTATATTGTAAAAGGGGAATCAAAATTCCTATTAAAAGGTTTTGTCCCAAATTGTGCGGTGGTAGAGAGAGAGTGTCATTGCAGCGACTTCGCTACAACGAGATGGGCGTCACTGTGGTGGACGAGACGGGACTTAACAATTGCAGTTTGCAACGAAGGCTCACTAGTTTCAAAGTGGCGCTGTAGCGATGCTGCTATAGTTGGATGGTTACTTCTGTAGCGGGATGAGCTTGAGTTAGATCGTTAATTAAACCCCTAAACGACCTTATTTAGCACTTTTTGACTCTTACAGCTAAAGAACGACCCCTGGGATATTCTAACTCATTTCCCACCATTCTTGAGGCTAAATGTAAGCTTTACATTTCCCAAATTAATTTTTTTGATTTGTAGAATGTAATAGAATTGGTCAATATTGATAGGGAAGGTTTTTTTATAGGTTCTATGGTATAATTTAGCCATATATTGTTTAGTTTGATATTGTGTTTGATCTAAGGTTCATGGAATTGTTAGTAATTCGGGTAATTAGTGATTTTATATTGATTCGTGTTTATTATCGGTTGATGTAGACCACGAATAAGCCGGAAAAATCTGGAATGGGGAGGGTTAAGTCTTATAAGATTCAAGCTTATTTCGAGGTAGGTGATGATTGTTATTTCATGATTGTATGATGTATGCATGTGCTAGGTTTATTATGATACTTGTATGTATATGAATATTGCAATATTTATCACACTTGTTGTAAGTGAGATAGATGAATTATGTAGCCATAAAATTATAACGTAAATGTATGATCTTGATGATACACTTTTGATTGTGATTGTGATTGTGGTATGTGAACGGAGGATTGTATTGACACATTCCTAAAAGATTACTTGGATCGCTTGCCACGTTATGACATAAGTTTGGATTTGGATTCCATATTTCGGCACAATATTGGATCGGATTGCCACGTTCCCATATAATTTGGGATCGGATTGCCATGTTTCGTCAAGCTAATTGTTTGGGTTTGGGTTTGATAAGCATATGTAATGTGTTGTCGAATTGTTATGTTTTATATGTTTATATCTGATGCCCTGGGCAAGACATGGAGATATGCTAAAAGTTTGAAAGGGAAATACAAGATTATATTGATAATCATCGTATGATAATTGAAAGCCTGAATAGACCAAACATCAATGAAAAACCATTGTTAATGCATTTTGAATCAAACATGTTAGATATAATAAATTGTACTAAAGATTTTATGGTCCATACAGGCAATTATTAGGTTGAAACGGGCATAGAGAGTTCAATCAATGTCGTTGACTTGACAAAGTAGTGCCTTCAAAAGCAGAAAAGACATTGAAAATGTTTTGGTCATCAAACACACCCATCTTAACAATGTAAGGAGCTTTTGAAGAGGTTATCTGGTCAAACTACACCTCCGTGAATATGTATAAGCGGTCGTAATCAAGTAAAGAACAAACTAGTAGGTTGGGGTCGATCCCACTAGGAAAATGATTTAGACTCATCTTTAATTCACAATTATGTCCCTTTAGTTAATGTCTTTCCTAAAAATGTCAAAAAAAAAAGGCGGGGGGGGGGGGGGGGTTGTGAAACATGTTCCTTAAAGAGTATAAGTTCACAAGAAAACGAAAGTAAATATTGAGCTGTCATAAAGTTGTGAGAATAAGTAGGGTATATGTGTTCACGCAGGTTCATAAGACTGAATTCTTAGCAATGGCAATTCTTTCCGAGTGTTTTACATGTAAAGTGGTAAGTTATTTATCTCTAAATCCATGGTTCTAAATCTACAGAATTTCACCCCATACCTATGTCTGGCTACGTGTGTGATTTACTAAACCTTACCTTTACCACATATTACATATCATAATCAATGTATGGGTTCATTATTACTTAGCACCAATTGAAATTAGTGTATTAGATAGTATCACACGAAATGTTAATAATTCTTTTCCTATTCCTACATCTTCGGTCCGGCAAGTAGCAACAAGCGAGTACTAATGTGTGCGCTCGTTAAAAGGAATTCTAAGTGAAAGAATTATCAATACATGCATAAACACTATTTGAGAATTTCTTAATTCTTGTGATTACTTTGTTAATTACCCATGGTTCCCACAACCCTAGTTGTGGGTTTAGTTACCCATGCAGACAAGATCACAATTTGTAGTTTTGAATGAAGAAAATCATGAACTTACTTAACAATAAGACGAAACCGAGGTATTAAACTTTATATTTCAAGAAAATCCTTCAAAACGAATCCGGTAATTGATTAATTGCCAAAGTTTTGAACTAACAATCTCCAACATAAAAAAAGAACAATAGTAATTGTATTTAACCCGAAAAACAAGGTTTTAATCCCCTATATATATAAAACACAGTCCTAAACAAAAAGGAATTGAAATAAGGAAAGTTTGTCTAGGTACGCGGCTTCAAAGACGACCATACATACGGACCGTTCCTCAATCAACAGCCCGTCGACTGCCTCCTTCAGTCAGGACTAAGAAATATTTTTCTCCACCGGATAGCACCTTCTATGAATCAAATGAAGGACCAATAGTACGGTCCCTCGATCCGTCTACATTCCTTCGGTGCTCCTTCGTTGCTCTATACATAGAAACTTGCAAAGTGAGGCACAGGAACCTTTTCTTAATCAATCGACACTTCACTAGTACCAACCGTCATTTTCTCTTTTGGTTCCACACTTGGTCAAATTTCCTGATGTTCTCCCATAGCATGAATTGCACATCGACGGTCACCATAGACGGTCCATCGATCAAACGACAGACCATCGATGGCCTTCGTTAGTCATCTTCTACATTTTTTCATCCGCTTTGCGTTTTCAATTGGACATTTTTCCTGCAAGAAAACACAAAACTTGTTTAAACTACTATAAAAAGGCTCTGTAAACACACAACTCTTAAGTCAAATGCATTGAAAATACTGTGAAACCACGCTACATGAGCACCCTCAACTTTAATTCGTTGTTTTTCCTCATGCGAAAAAATATGACTCAACGGCATTTGTACAAAATTATACACTTTTAAGCTCCAGAAATCCCGACTCTTTCTTTGATTTTGTGAAGGCTTGTGCTCTCAGGCTTGACAAGTTAACTTATGCGAAACCTATCATGACACAATACTTACCATGCAACAGACACTCTTACTGTTTTGCCTCTCAGAAAGGTATCAATATTCCGATACCATAATTAGTGCACTCACTTCAAAAGATTTCCTCATTTTTCACACAGTGATTATGCATTCGGGTACAAGGATCTTTGTTTAATACTCACGCTCAAGAACAAGTTCACATAGAGTTAGTACTTTGCCATAGGTTTGCCTTTATTTTCACTGCTGGGTTAACCACACTAGACACTAGGATCATGGTAGGACTTTCTTGACTTGTAACATAGGCTCATGGTTAGTGTGGTATATTTGGGTAAATTTTTAGTTACTTTTTGTCATCCTTGACATCACTGCTAAGCTTCCTACCTCTTTTCATTGCCTTTGACACTCTATTTCTCTTTTCTTCTCTTCTTTGACTTATTCCCTTTTTGGATGTGACTCTCACTTATTTTGCATATTTTTCTCTTAAGCTCTTTTTAATTTTCTTTTACTCTTTTTTTTCAATTAGTTATTAATTTCATCATGACACAGCTTTGGCTCACTTAAGCTTTTCTTTTCATCATCCAATTCTTATCATACCCATTTATGGGTCCGAACTCAAAATAGTCACCCTCAACTTATGGCTTTGCCATGGGTTGAGGTACACTATACCCTAATTCGTGGCAGGGCCAAGAGAAAGTCGTTTTCTATATTAGCCACCCTTAACTTAGGCTTTTGTCCTAAGTCAAGGTGCACATGTCCAATGAGGGACTTGGTCTAAAACATTAGACCCGGGGAAGGTGAGTTCGTAATCAAAAAAATCTGGTCTATTGTAGGCTCAACGTATTTAGATAAAAAAAGGAACAGTTTTTCATTTGTTTTATTTCTTTTTAGGCTAGATATTGGTTATTCGGAGGACCAACCGGGCAAGTTCTAGTTAGATACAAACTGCTGAACACTCAAATTTCCTCACACTCTCTTGTCACATCATTACACTATCAGATTATCAGCCTTCCCAATTCAAGTTTTAGTTAAAGGTCATGCAATGGGTGCCTATTTATGTCATGGTTAGAGCCAACACATTCAACTTATCTTAACCTATACATGCAAGCACTATCTTGGACAGGGTATCATTTTTATCAGCCATCATGCTTCATTTTTTTCATGATTTTACACTTCTACAAACTACCACATGTCGGTTCAACAAAAAATTTTAAGTTGTCTCTAAGGGAAAAAGAACACCGGCAAAAAACTGGAAGAGAGGATTCTGATTTGTGTTAGTCAGACTTCACCCTACAACTTACTTTCCGTTTACCCCACTACCAAAAAAATATTTTTCAACCGTCCCCAATGCAATAAGAGTTAAGAAACAGGGTGGTAGTCGAAGCAAACATGTGGCGCATACCGTCGCAGAACTATCAATACGCGGGTGGGTCCGGTTTCCCTGAACTCGCAAGATCATCACTTAGCTCACCCTCACTACTTCCCACTTCAACCTCCGAAACATCAGTAGTACTCCAATCACCAATCATTGGTATAAAACCGGATCCTACAGCAGCCATCTTTAGTGCTCTCCTCTAGCGTATCTCCTCCTCAACCAAAGAGGCGCTTCTAGTCCACTCTAGCTCTGACTTCTCTCTCTTTTTCTCACGGGCCTCATCACCAGCCTCATTGGTATTGCTAGACTGGTGCCTCTTAGTACGCACACGCTTCTCAGGATGAGGCTCAGTAAGGACTTTGAACAATGTCTATAGAACTGCATCCTCTGCTACCTTAGTGGGAGCACTCTCTGGCTCAGTCCCCCTCATCTCCAATATGGCATAGATATCAGATCGCAAGCTAGCAAGCGCATCTAAATAGTATTGAGGTCAGTGGTAGGGGCAGGTTGTGCTAGAACACGCAGCACGAAGGCGTCGAGGCATTTGTTGACCGCCTAAATTTTTTGCTCGACCTGCATGGCCACCCACTTCTCTATGCGTTCCATAACCTCAGCAATGGATTTCTGCATCCAAGGGTGAATGTGGTGGAGTAGGGTGGTCATCAGGCCTCTAACTTCTACACCCAAGCTAGAGGGACCAATGTTTCAGATGGGGGCGTGGATCATGACGAGTTGGGGGGCCGACTAGCTGCATGTGAAGAGAAGGTCGGAGTAGGATCAATCTCTTGTATAGAAACGTTAGCCTCTTGGGCTACCTCCTCTGTGTCTACCCGCTCAATGGTGGAACCTAGATCCTGGGCCCTCTGCGTGGTGCTGCTACATCGGCTCATGCTTGATGTGACCTATATCAATTGTCCCTGCTGGTCGCTGGAGTTTATCACAGTGCAAAATTGGCACTCCTGCCTCCCTGCACAAATGGAAGACTAGACATGGAAAGGGGTAAGTACTGAACGTCATAAATTCCCTTTCGTGGATCTTCGCTATAAGAACCCGAGCAAAGTCTATCTCCAGTCCCACAACCAGAGCTGCTACCAATACCATCCTATCCCATGTGAGTACATTATAAGCTTTCGTGGGTGATAACCTCTGTCGAACCAGTAGCTATAAAAACTTAGCCAAAAAAATAAGGGTAGCCTTCTTGATTAATCCTCGAGGATCAATCACCCAGTCTGCCCACTCACCATCGTTCGCCAGATATTGAGCGAACCATTTCTTTGTCGACTCAAAATGCTCAACACTCCTACCAACCTCCCACATATAGTAAAATTCTAAAGTATTGAGAGTCTTATTTTATCTAGTGGTAGGACGATATAGGAAATGACGGATTGTAGACTCGGGTATGTCCACCCAGCAGCCCCGAACTAGTGTAGAGTGAGAGGGTCCTGTTTGGCAGGTTTTGCCCGCCTATCTGGAGCCTCAGAGAGTAGCTACTTAGGAAGGATAGATATCCTGAATGATCTTCTCACTATAAGTGTCGATCCATCTCGTTGAATTTGTGTAGATTGAACAGTCTTTGCACCTCGGGACAGTGGGTAAATATCATAGCAAACTCAGGACACACTTGTGAAGAAACGAAACCAAAAAAATTGAGACTCAGAATTGCAGATAATTTCTATAGAGTCAGAACAAAGAACACTATCGATGGCCATTCGATCAATCGATGGTCCGTCAATCATTATGACACTTAGAATTATTTGCATGATTGTTTCCAAGAATGGTTTCTGAAAGGAACGATGAAAGAGCAGAACGGTCTATCAATCAATCGATGGACCATCGTTCACTCCCGTCATTTGACACTTAGATTTATTTTAATAAAGGAGGAAATCAGGCACTCTCATAAAAATGATGAGCACACATAACGGTCCATCTATCAAACAATGAATTGTAGTCCACTTTCGTCATTTTGGATGTAGGTATTTTTTAGATGATTTAATTGTCAGACACCATCGATGATCCATTGATCAATCCATGGTTCGTAGACGGGTTCTCGAAATTTTGGCCTGAGATAGAATGTAGGCCTGTACAACTTCTCAAATTTTTAGTTTCATTACTGCTTCCTTTTTACACAATCAAGTTCAAACATGCATTTTTAACACACCAAATACGAGTTCGTCATTCCTAGAGTACGATTTTATAATGTTATCATCCCAATTTTGTCAATATACAGAAACCTAAGTCGGGACTTTCATACATACTAAGACACACCACATTTTTTGACAAACTAATAGGCTACACAATCACATTCTATCATTCTGATAGGCATAATCACTTCTAGATTCCTATTTTCAACTATGAACGATAATTCATTTTGAGAGAAATTGACATACCTTTCAACGTAGTAGTGTGGTTGTCTACACTTCTGAACATTCAAGAAGTAGCCTACAGGCCCGAACTCGATCACCGGCCAAAGAAGAATGAAGAAATAGAGAATTTAGGAGAGAGAAGATTCGGAAAATTGGAAAAAGTGATGGGACAAATCAGAGAGAAGGAGAGTTTATGTTTGGAGTGAAATATGGGAGTAAGGATGGGTTGAAGCGGTTAATGAGGGAATTTAATAGAAGATGGAATAAATTTGAAAGGTTATGTCTTTTAGTATTACCGGCAGGTCGGGTCGGGTCACAGGCTGATGTGGACCTTTGAAACCCCACCAACGGTCCGTCGATTAAGACTCACTATCAGTTCAAACATAGAGAAAAATGAAAACATACATGGGATCTACGGACACCATTGACATTTCTGCAGATTTTATGCTTTTGATTCCTTTGCATGTAACACCCTTCAGGCAATTTTTTTTTGTATTTTTTATAGACAATTATGAGATACGGTCCCTATGCTAATCTCTAGCTAACACTAGCAGACATAACTACAACTATTTCTACTCGGAAAAACAAAACCTATCGTTGGCTAGAGGGTACACCTTGGGTTGCCTCCCAAGAAGCACTTGATTTACCATTGCAGCACGACACATGACCCTTGATTACTAAGACTTCATCAAGATGATAGGCCTCAACCACTTCAAGAACACTCTACGCATGCCCAAGATAGATCTTGATTCTTTGCCCATTGACTGTGAACTTTGTCCCTTCCTTATTTTACAACTCAACCGCTCCATGTGGTAACACATTAGTGATGAGGAATGGCCCTGTCCAGTTGGACTTGAGTTTTCCAAGAAACAAGCGTAGCCTAGAGTTTAATAGAAAAACCAAATCTCCAAACGCAAATTCTGGCTTTTCAATATGTTGGTCATGATATTTCTTCATCTTTTCATTGTAGATGGATTAACTTTCATAGGACTTTAGGAGAAACTCATCAAGATCATTCAACCCATTTAGTCTTTGGTCTGCTGCTCCAGTCCAATCAAATTTCAGTCTTTTCATTTCCCACATCGCCTTATGATCTAGGTCAACGGGCAAGTACTTAGCCAAAACTTTTCATGAAAGTCTTAACTCTACATCCATTATTTTTAACTCTCCCTCCCATTTTTATTGACCAAAAATAATAATTCATAAAACATTAATAATTAACAAAATATTAATAAGAAAAACAACACACTATTCTCTGGAGAACAGAAGATCTAGCTGAAGTAGAGCGAGCTGAAGCAAAGAACTGAAGATCTAAAGCCAAGGGCTGAATATTTGAAGCTAAGAACTGAAGGGATGAAGTTACCAATATTTCTCCGATACCGGATTTCATCAACCGTAAGTACCTGATCCTTGATTCTTGGTTCGTTAGTTTATAAGTATGTTTTTACAATTGTATTTATAAGGCATTGTTGTAATAATCACCATGGGTGCTTGTACCTCAAGACCTCCAAGACCCAATCCTTATTCCCTAAAAGAAATTCTTCCCCCACTAGAAAAACCAATTGTCGCTGAGACCCAGAAATATAATGAAGCTAAAATTCACTCTACTCCGGCGAGGTTTTTTAAATGGACTTTTCTTCCTCCTTCTCCAGCAAAGCATATTAATGATTTGTGGTTGAGTCGACATCGTAGGGTAAACCTAATTTTGGAGTTATTCCAGAAGGAGATGAAACTGATGGGGCTGACTTGGATAAGAGTTTTGTGTTTTCAAAGCAATTTGCGAGTAAGTATGAAATTGGGGAGGTAGTGGGTAGAGACCATTTTGGGTATACTTGTTCTGCTATTGTCAATATGGTGAGCTTAAGGGTATGAAAGTTGTTGTTAATGTCATTCCAAAAGCCAAGGTCTCTTCTTCGCCTTTCTGTTTAATCCTTAAGGCTATGAAGTGCATTTGCATATTATAATATCTACAATGTCTGATTGTTGAAGTACATGGTGAGGAAAATTGGTCAATTTTATGAGTACATTTTCTTTGATTTATGTTCTGTTAGAATTTTAGATTTATTCTCTCTAAATGTGATTAACACCATTAGATTTTATAAGTCCATATTCCGAAGCTTAGGTTCCATTTTATTTTTTACTAATTTTTTGTCTTGTGTTTTGAACGAATTGATTACTTTGGGGTTGTTGAAATGGAACAAATCAGGAGGTACAACTAAAATTCCAAAGTATGGGAAGAAAGTGCCAAAAATCGTGAACGTCAACTTTTTTTGTTCAATTAGTATCTATCCTATAGATAGTACGTTCAACTTTTTTTGTTCACCTTCTATTTGTTAATAGCTGGTTTTAAGTTGCATTGAACCTCTTTAAGTTTCATTTTTAGCATCAAAACTTTTTCTATGTCTTGCACTTTGTCAATTGCTTTTCTAATAAATGTTTTTTGGTCAAACAATCTGTTATATTGATATCACGAATTGTCTCATCTTGTACGGCATGTTTTGTAACAACTAATCTTTTGAGAAATCAAAAATAGACAAGACCTCCCCTGTCCCTTCTTTATTTATTTATCTACTTTAGCTAGTTTACCCCAACTATGAGTGTTTGGGAAAAAATTCAGCATTTGAATTTGATCTTTTTCTAGATATTTTTATTTAACTTTTTTTTTAGGATTCTACTAGGTATCTTTCAACCGAGCACCAATTGATGGAATCTCATCACGTGTCACTTCTAACCCACCAGATAAAATTATGTTGGTTGATATTATTTTGCAGACCGATAGTCAAACCATTGAAGATTGAGCTTATGTTCAATGTATGAGTAGTTTTTTCTGCATCAAACATGCATAATCAAATCACAGACAAACACTTACTCATATCTTAGAGTGGATTAGAGAGTAATCAAATTTCTACCTTATCATAAAGGAGTTTTAGCTGGGTGAAACTTGTTGCATATTTGAGGCAAATGATTTGCTTTTTTAAACAGATTAATGAAGAAAACGGTGATCCAAAACCATAGGGCCATCTCAAGTGAGATGAAAATTAAAATAGATATTTGGCACAAAAACTAACCAATTAAATATTATTTAGTTTTTTAATCTAGCTATCCCATGATTTAAGCTCTACTCTTTATAATTTAGTTTGTGTTTCCCGGAAGTTCTCATTGATGAAAAATAAAGTACACTTATCTTTCGTTTTCCTTTGGACTTAGAAGTTATCATCGATATCATTCATGAGTAAGAATATTTAGTTTAATGTGCAGATTACATGTAAAAAAAATAATGAACGATATACATACATATATATATATATATATATATATATATATATATAT
>NC_028647.1:18223285-18255088 GCF_001406875.1 Solanum pennellii
TATATATATATATATATATATATATATCTCATTCTGCGCAGGCCATGACCTGTCTAATATGTGTGTGTGTGTGTGTGTAGGTACTCTTTGATGCTATAATGCTTAATTCCTAACCTTCCATACGTAGTAAATAACTACTGCCAGAATTGTCCACAATAATGCTTTGCTTGTTTTCCCTCTTCTTTACTAGCTAGGATTTTTGAATATCCTTCAAGGTGCCTATTCTGAATGCATTGATGTGTCCATTAATTGTGTGTGTTCAAGCAATTCTTTGCATAATCATATTGAGAGAAGAGATGGCCTATTGTTTCAACTATATCTCCAGATTGAGACAATAATCTTCCTTACTTATGCCCATTTTCTTGAGCCTTTCTCTTGTGAGTAGTCTTTTTTGCATTCCTAAGTAGCTTATGAAACAGTGTTTTTGACACTCATTAAGTTCCACACTCTAATTTACTATTGTTTTATTTGACCGTTTGTTAGCAAAAACTTATATCAGTAAACTGAAATGGATGTATTGGTTATCATTAACTAATATATTTAATAGTAAACGATACCTCATTCTTCTCCGTATATATATATATATATATATATATATAGAAAAAAATAATTAGTTTTTATAGAAGAACATAAAAAGGAAGAGAAATTACAATATTAGGCAATATCATGAATTTTGAGTGAATAAAAGTTAAAAACTTAACTCAATTGGCTAATTCAAATTTTACCCATATTACCTATATTTTGCCCATATTTTTATGGGTATCAGCCCATATTTAACCTACGTAAAAAGTCACTCACCCAACATATTAAATATGGGCGTTGGNAATTAATATTTAGATTTCTTATGTTGCTCAAATTCATACAAGTAACTCTCAAGGGTAAAATAATAGAACAAATAATGTCATTTATGCATTGATTTTGTGAAATGATAAATATTTAGGGTTATCTATTTTTAGTAAGGACGACACAATATAAATAGTAACGGAGGAAGTGATAAACTCTCTAATTTGCTAAATTTGAACGAGTAAAAGGATACATGTAATTTGATAGAGTGATTAAGTAAAAATGAAACGGAAAAATAATACATTGGATACTTATTGAAAGATGACCATTTCTATATTCTTCGTCTTTTCAAGGTATCCAAAACAAATACATTAGTTGTATTCGATGAGCCAACCACTATATATATATATATATATATATATATATATATATGCAAATATTAAGCATTTATCAGCACATGAATTCTAGGTTACTACAGGTATTATTAACACAGAGCTCAAGAGACTAGCTCTCCCAGTTACTAAAAGATGATGCAACTGTTAAAACTAGGGATGAGTTTGAGTTTAGTCAATTGAACAAGAATAATGAAAACGAGGTTAAGGCATCATATGTATACTCTCCAATTATACACTTTCAATTTTACTAACTTATAATTTTATTTTGAATATGCAAGAAAATGCGTAATTGAATTCGAATTTAGCTAGAAGTAAACTTTATCTATTGCAGTGAACAATTTTAAGACTTTTTGTAATATCATCATAAACGTTTGAATGCAACATTTGTTTTTTTGAAATTAATTGATATTAGATATCTTTAAACAATCACTTTCTAAGTATTGGTTGTACAAAAGATGTTTCTCGAAGTTTATTTGAAATATATAGCTTTGATTTAATTATTAGTTATTCAAAAGTGTTGTTGTAGGAAGAATGTCAAAGTTACACTTTATAAGTGTTGCTCTAGCTGAGATATAAAGTTACACTTTGTAAGTGTTGTTCTAGATGAGATACAAAGTTACACTTTATAAGTGTTGTTCTAGATAAGATATAAAGTTACACTTTATAAGTGTTACTCTAGATGACCTAAAAAAGTCAACACTTTTAAATTATGACTTATGCACTGCAAAGGCAACACTTTTAAGTGTAGTTTAAGATAATATAAGTGTCTCTAATGAATCACAACAAAGCGTTGTCTTATACCTCTTTTGCTACACCTATAAAGTGTAGCCAAAATGGCGACATTTAAAAAGTGTTGCCTAATGTCAAAGGTTACGCTTCTTTAGGCCACCTCCTAATAGATGTTGCTGAAACTCCAAAAGTGTAATCTTTTATCAAAGGCCACACTTTTTGCTAGTTTAGGCTACACTTTTGTGGGGTGGTCGTAGGCCTAAAATGGTGTAGTGAGTGGCAAGTATTCCCATATACAAGATTGTATGGAGACATACCTTTGGGGGTCTTATATGTAGTGTGTTAGGGCCATAGAGCTTCATCAATACTCCTTGACCAATCCGTTCTATTATCATCCATTGTTTTTGCTATAATTTGCTTGATCTCACGATTGGACACCTCAACATGCACACTAGTCTGTGGATAGTAAGGAGTAGTCACATTAAAGGGAACACAATATTTCACTAATAACCCTTTGAACAATTCATTACATAAGTGAGAGCCACCATCACTAATAATGGCCCCAAGTGTGCCGAATTTGGAGAAGATATTCTTTTTCAAGAATGTGATGACACTCTTTCCTTCATTGTTAGTAAGCGCAATTGCTTCCACACATTTCGACACATAGTTAACCGCAACAAGATTATACTTAATCCCATGAAAACTCATAAAAGGTCCCATAAAGTTAATGCCCCGTACATCAAATAGCTCAATCACCAGAATAGTATTCAAAGGGAGTTCTTGCCTCTTTGAAATTATTCCATCTCGTTGGCACCGATCACATGATCTGGTGAAATCATGAGCATCTTTGTGAATAGTTGTACAATAATATCCACACTACAGGATCTTTTGTGGAGTCCGTATACCACTACAGTGCCCACCCACATGAGAGGAGTGACATGCCTCCAAAACACTCAACATATCAACCTCAGGTACACAATGGCGAGTTATGCATCGACACAACTCTGATTCAAATAAGGAGCATCCCAAAAGAACTTCTTCACATCATGCATGAACTTTTTTCTTTGGTGGAAAATTAAATCTGATGGGACCACATCACATTCAAGATAGTTCGCAAAGTATGCGAACCATGGGATCAAATCTTGAGAAGCGTCCAATACATGTTCATGTGGGAATGCATAATCAAATTAAGCCTTTTCTCCTAATTAACACATAGCTTAATCCTACAATCTAGACAACTGGTCAGCGACTCAATTTTCTGTCCCCTTTCTATCTTTCACTTCAAAATAAAACTCTTGCAACAGTAATACACATCTGACAAACCTTGGATTCACATCCTTATTTTCCATTAAATACCTCAAAGACAAATGTTATATATGCACTATAATCCTTGTGCCAAGTAAATAGGAGCGATGTTTTTTGAATGCAAACACCACCGCAAGACGTTCCTGTTCAGTTACTGTGTAGTTCTTCTACGCTTCATTCATGGCTTTACTTGCATAGTAAATTGGGTGAAGGATTTTATCTATTCTTTGTACCAATGCCCAAGTGCAACCCCACGTGCATTACACATCACCTCAAATGGCTCACTCCAATCTGGTGAAGTAATAAAGGGCGCGGACACCAACTTCTCTTTCATCTCTCTGAATGACTTCAGACATGACTCATAAAAATATAACTTACACTCCTTCTCGAGCAGTTTGCATAAAGGATGTGCAATTTTCAAAAATCCTTAATAAGTCTCAGATAAAATCAAGCATGTCCAATGAAACTTCTCACTCCCTTTTGCACAAATTGGTGGAGGAAGCCTCTCTATCACTTCCACTTTAGCTCGATGAACCTCTATCCCCTTCTCCGAGATGCGATGACCCAACAATATACCATTTATCACCATAAAGTGGCCTTTCTCAAAATTTAGCACTAAATTACAATCCTCACATCTTTTGAGCAGCTCCGCTAAATTACTCAAACACTGATCCAAGGAGTGCCCAACCGCAGAAAAGTCTTCCATGAACACCTCAATAGTGTCTCTACAATATCACAGAATATCGACATCATACAATGCTGGAAGTTGATCGTTCCATTGCATAACCCAAATGACATCATTTTAAAGGCAAACGTCCCATAAGGGCAAGTGAAAGTGGTCTTTTTTTAATCCTCAAGGGAAATATACATTTGATTGTAGCCTCAATAGCCATCAAGAAATCAATACTACCCTTTGCCTGCAAGTCTGTCAAACATATGATCCATAAAGGGCATGGGGAAATGGTTTTTTTCGGTCCAAGCATTCAACTTCTCGTAGTGAATGCAAACTCTCAATCTAGTCACTGGCTGCATAGGAACAAGCTCGTTACTCTAATTAGGTCCCACTGTAATCCCACCCTTTTTAGGCACGCATTGAACATGACACACCTAACTGCTGTCTACAATAGGATAAATGAGTCCAACATCCAACCACCTTGTGATCTCCCTTTTTACTACTTCTTGCATATGTCAATTTCTTTGGTGCTTAATACTCGGTTTGTGGTCGGGCATGAGTTGGATTTTGTGGGAACAAATACTGGGAGGTATCTTAATAATATCAGCAACAGTCCAACTAATGGATCTCTTGAACCTCTTCAACACTTCCACTAAGAACTTAATTTATTGCGCATTTAACTTGGTTGCAATAATCACCGGTAAAGTATTCATCTCTAGCCAAGAAAATATACCTCAGATGAGTTGGTAGATCCTTGAGCTCTAATTTTAGATACTCCACAATAGATGGTCTCGCAGGTGGAGACTCGCGATTCTTCATATCTATCTCCCACTTCTTCGGTTTTGACCGATATTCATTTCGTTCAAGTGAAGCCATAAAAGAATTCTACTCTTCAATACCATCACTATCAAAATTAATGATGATTGCCACAAGTGCCTCGATACCTAGTCACTCTTAAATTTGCACGTCAGATAGACTCTGAACCTTGTAAGACATAACAGATAATATTTGGATCTCACCACTTTGCTTCATGGACCTACAAATATTGAAACTTACTTTTTCAATGTTTTACCTAAATTTCATCTACCCCTTTTCCATATCAACTAATGCACACCCAATGGAAAAGAATGGTCTTTCAAAAATAATTGGGACCTCAAAGTCAACCTCATAATCATGAATCACGAAATCGACCAAAAATATAAATGACTCCACTTTCACAACCACATCATGGACTATGCATATGGGACTCTTCACAACTAGATCGGCCATCAGTAACTGCATAGTTGTAGGCTTTGATTCACCCAAGCCTAACTTCTTATAAATGCACACAGACATAAGATTTATTATCGCACCAAGATCACATAGTGCCTTAGAAAAGTGTAGCAACCCTATCGTACATGGAATAGTGAAGGCGCCTGGATCTTCCTTATTCTGCACAAGAGACCTTGTAGCAATAGCACTACAATACTGCATTCTATCATCATCCTCAAATCTCACTGATCTCTTCTTCGTCAGCAAATCCTTCATAAACTTAGCTTATCCGGGCTTTTGCTCCAAATCTTCTTTCAATGGTGCATTGATGAAAAGGTGTTTAAACATAATGATAAAGTAGAGATACTTACCATCTTACATTTTCTTCACCAACCACTATGGAAATGGTGGTTGAGGTCTAGGAATGGGGACCAATTTCTAATATACCTCAGCTTTTTTCGCCGTTTTGTTCACCAACCTTCCACTAGCTTCTACTACATATTCATTCTTTCTTATATAACTTTATACTATAAATGGCATGGGTGGATCAATGGTCTGCTTACCTCTTCTAGTAGTGACATCCATACAATGCCCATCATTTTTAGGGGTTTTGATACTGTTTCTTGGAAGAATACCGGGTTGGCGTGGGTTCACTATAGTATATAAATGATCCATATGTATCTCAAGATGCTTTATTGAAACCGCATGTGTATCCACCTTTTGTCCTATTTTAGCTAGTCGTCTCTCATCTCCTTGACATTCTCGTCATTTGCATCAAACCTCATAATCTTCTGCAATATACCTTCAACTCGTGTCATACTACCTCTACCATCCCTAGGAGCAACTTTCGGATTTCTGGGGGAACATATGGACCACTCAGATCATTCTTGTTACCATAGTTATTCTGGTTGGTTGTAGTTCCCATCTTGGATATATTGACCCTCTCGATTGTAGTTACCATAGTTCCGACCTTGTTGCCAATTATCCTGATTGGAACCTTAGGCATTTGGTCTGAAAACTCTCTTCTGATCATTAACTACATATGCATCTTCTTCATAGTAGTTATCATCGGCCGGTGGTGGTGTTATAGTCAAATAGTTCACCGTATTAACCTTCTCGGCACCTCTGTAGAATTACTCCTTCAGGGAGTCATCATCAATGCGGTGGTTTGGGATGCCTCTCACAAATGCTGTAAATCGGTCCCAAGAGCTACTCATCGACTCTCTCCAGGTAGTGCCACAAAACTTTTTACCTTGTCCTTGTGGTTTATCTTCTTGGACATTAGATAGTACCTCCTTATTAACAAATCTCTCAACTGATCCCAAGTATAGATTAGTTATAGGGAATCTTGGTGAACCATATAGCGGCATGTCCTATCAGTGATAACAGAAACACTCACAACCCAATGATGTTCATATCTAGGTTTGATCTAACCACATATATTTTGGACACATACCTAAATTTATCTATATGGGCATGTGGGTCCTCTGATGGAAGTCCTGAGAATAAACCCCTCGCAGTCAGATACTACATCAAGCTACTCGTCACTAGGAATGTATACCCGGGTGGCAGAGGGGGTAGTACAAGAGTTCCATCAAAATATGCAATTTTCAGTTGCCCCTATGGTAATCCTGAAGTCTTGGGGCCGCTGGAGGTTGCATTCTCACAACCTCTCCCTGTTGGTTCTCAATGCGTGCCTGATTGTGTGCCTCAACTGGTAATGGAGGTTATTGGCGTACTGTATCATCTATGTTCACTCTATTAGGGTTAACTAGGACCCCTTGGTTCTGCATTCGTCTTAAGGTTTGATTAAGTTCACTAGAGTGAGTGGTTCTCCACGGCTCCTTGTACTTGGCATACACTAGAGTTATACCTAAAAAAACAAAAACAAAAAGAAAAAGTAATATAAGGAAATTGTTGACTAAATTTCAATAATGTAATTAAAGTTAATCTAAAAGCAAGATTCCCCGGCAGCGGAGCAAAAATTTGATATGCACAAATTACACCTTCCAAAATAAGTATATGCCGCCGCAATCAAGTAGAGAACCCAACTAGTAGGTTGGGGTCGAACTCCTGAGGAAAATGATTTAGACTTGGCATTGATTAAACCTTATGTCTGTTTAATCAATGTCTTTCCGAAAACAGGTAAATAAAGAGAGGGGTACAAAATTAAATGTTGAGTATTCATGAAGGTGTGAGAATTACTAGGGTATATGTGTTCCCCACTGGTTCATAAAGCCTTATTCTTAGCAATAGCAATTGTTTCGTAGTGTCTTACATGCAAAGTGGTAATTTATGTATTTCTAAATGCATGGTCCGACATCTAAAGAATTTCACCCCGTAGCTTCGTCTTGCTACGTGTGTATGGCTTACTAAACCTTACCTTTACAACATATGAGACATCATAATTGATGTATAGCTTAAGTATTACTTCGTACCAATCGACAGTAGCCTATTAGATAGTATCACACTAAATCTACATTGATTATTCTTTCCAATTCCTACCTCCTTGGTCCGTCAAGTATCAACAAGGTGAGTTGTAATGCGCGCACTCGTTAAAATGAATTTTAAGCGAAAGAAATATTAATACATGCATAAACACTATTTGAGGATTGCTTAATTCCTAGGATTACTTTGTTTATTAAACATAGTTCTTACAACCCTAGTTGTGGATTTAGTTACCCATGCACGCAAGACCACAATTCATAGTTTTGAATGAAGAAATAATGAACTTACTTAAAAATAAAAAGAAAACAATAAATTCAACTTTAAATTGAAAGAAAATCCTTTAAAACAAATCCGGAAACTGATTAATTGCCAAATCTTGAAACCAACAATATCCAACACAAAAATAGAACAATAGTAATGGTATCTAACCTCACAAACGAGGTTTTAATTCCCTATATATAGAAAAAATATTCTTAAAGAAAATTTAATTGAAATAAGGAAAGTTTTGTCTAGGTACGCGGCTTCAATCGATGACCACACAAATGGACCATCGATGTCCGTCGACTGCCTCCGTCAGTATGGACTTTAAATATTTTTCACCACCGGATAGAACCTTCTCTGAATTAAATGAAGGACCGGCAGTACGATCCGTCGATGCTCCTCCGTAGATCTATACTTAAAATTTTTAATAGTCAAGTACTTGAACCTTCTCTGAATCGATCGACAGTTCACCAGTACAGTCCGTTAATCAATTGATGCACCATCGTTTGCTCTCCTGATTCCACACTTGATCAAATTTACCTGATCTTCTCACATAGCATTAATTGTAAATCGATGGTCACGACCGATGGTCCATCGATCAAACAATGGACCGTCGATGGCCTTCATTGGTCATCTTCTGTACCATTTTCGGCCGCCTTCTCCATTTTCAACGTGGACATCTTTCCTGCAAAACAAACATAAAATTTATTAAAACTACTATAAAAAGTCTCTGACACACACAACTCTTATGTAAAATGCATTGAAAATACTGTAAAACCACGGTAGGAAAGTATAATAAAACTAAAATTAATTGTACAAAGAGGTCCGAGAAAGCCTATCCTGATCATGCAAGAGGCCTCTATTCCTCGTATGTTTATTTATCAAATTCCACAACTTTTAATGACTAGCTCCAGGACTATCCCTTGGAATTATAAGCCTACCATCATGACATACAAGGGAAAAGAATTCAATAAGGAAGTATATTAAGTAGGGGTAATGACCCATTTAGGGAAATGTTATGCCCCAACAAAGTAAAGGAGAACTAAACAAGGAAGAAATGACAAAAGGAGAGTTAAGAATCTGGTCAATCATGAAAAACTCAAGGATTTCTGAAGAAAGATAAAATTACCAATTTCTTCCATTATCGAAGGGTTCAAGAAAATCCATCCTAAATCTCTTTTTTTGCCTTAGTTGATATATTCATATGAATATCGTAAAGTTATAATGAAGACTTTGATTAAAGCACGTGATACTAATGAAGTTACAGTAAGTCACTAAGTAACAATCTATAGGAGAATCTTCAAGGTACACATGATGACTTCTCAAATAATAAACTATCGATGGAAGGCACCAAACATAACTAAGGATTTCATATTATTATGAAGTGAAAGATCTCCTATGTTACTCGAGTACTGATTGATAGAGGCTCTAGTGAAAACATTTGTCCTTTTTGAACTCTAAAAAAATTGAATATTAGTACGGAAAGGATACCATCGAATATTATATGTATAAGAGTTTTTCATGGAGCAAAAAGAGATTCCATTGATGATATAGAGTTTATACAAACTACAGGTATTCTAATCCGAAAACTAGGAATGTTCCCCTTTGCATGTCCCGGTCAGTAGCTCCAATCAATTATTGAAGGTTGGGTATGTTTACTGGTAGAAATTAGGGATATAATGTTTTTCCGTGATGATTATGTTCATGTATGTATGTTCGGATTTATGTGATGATGAAAATGTGTGCAATGTGTGTGTAGTCATGTTCTTTGGCATGTTTTGGAGCATGATAATGGCATGTTAAAGCCTTGTTCTTTTTGTATAACATTAGTTGGATAAGATGCACATAATAATATACGAAATATCCAGCAAATTATCTAAGAATCTAACATAAAAATGAATAAAAATACGTACTAAAAACGTGACCAAATTTCCAGAAAATCTTGAAATTTGGTCTCGGCTAAGAAAGAAATGAGATGCTGAAATATTTAAAAAAATTTGTAAGATGTGAGGTCATTATGGATTGATCCCAAGAGCTCACCATATGCAAGCTATTAAAAATTCAATTATAAAATTGAGGTAAGGGGGATTCGGAATGGAGTAAGGCTCAAGTGAAGAGTTAGGAGAAAAATGAAAGAAAAATAAAATGAGGTGTGTGGGGATCGAATTCCCAACCTCACGGATAGACGAGGGAGTTAGGTGAAAGGAACTTAAAGAACAATAAAATGATGTTGTGAGGGATCTATCCCACATCCTCTTGGTCTCAAATGAAAAAGCATAGAGAAAATAAATGAAAGAAAAAGAAGTATAGGCATTGGTGCTCGACCTCGGGTCCCCAAGCTGAAATTTTAAAATCAAAATTCAGTATAAGACTAAGTGTTGCGCATGGGATATGAAACCGGGTTCCCTTTCCCAATTCTGTATTGATACATAAGTCTTACGTGAATAAATATCTAATGAATGCTGCCTATAGGAATCGAACTCGAGACTTTGGCATAATTACAAGATGCATAAGTCTTGTACCATGTAATCTTGGGTAAGTATGAGTCACTTAGACGATTTATGAATGAAACCTCATGGCTTATACGTATGGATTCATAAGTAGAGCGTATGTTTAAAAGTAAGTGAATCTAAGGTGTATGTGATGATCTGATGTGACTCGAGGGGGGTTAAGTAAGAGTGTGAAACACACTAAAAGTCCAAGTGCATTGGCATATGGCGGAATGAACATTCACACAATTGGGTGAGAAAGTATGAAGAGATAATATGCTAAAGCTAATGAAAATAGTGACAACATGATAAGAGGCTAAAATGAATGGTGAGACAAGTCTCAACAAAGCCTAGGAAAAATTTAACCAAATGAACTCACCTATGGGAGTGTAGAATAATGTAAAGTCAAATCACAAGTACATTCCAAAAGAAAGTGTTAAGAATGAATTCATAGTGAATAAACAAAGAAAGAGTGACTACATGACTATAGGCTAGTACAAGTGAGAAGCGTTGCATCTAAGACTAATAATCAATGTAACTAAATGAAATTTCTAAGAGAGTATATTTATGCTAAACGATGAATAAGCAAAGAAAGAGTGGCTACATGAGGACAGGCTAGTACAAGTGAGACAAGTTGTATCTCCGCCAATAATCAATGTTTATCAATGTAAATTCCAAGAGAGCATATGAATGTTATTGGATGAACAAATAATGAAAGGTGAGTAAAGATGAAATGGAAAGATATTAAAAAAGAACAGGGTAGCATCACAATAAGAGGCTAGTACAAGTGATACAAGCTGTACCAAAGGCAATATAAGGTCACCAAAAGGACTCACCTAAGAGAGTATTGAACATTAAGAGACAACTATCAATCACACTCTATATGTAAGTGTAAGGACAATTCACACTTAAGACATAAAGAAGAGATGATAAATCATCTAATGATCTATGACTACCTCATGCTAGAAGCAAGCTTCGATAATGTATAAGTTGAATGTAATTAGGAACTATAAACGGAGCACCGATAGGCTATCTATGAGTGGTCATGCTTTCTTTAGGGAAGGGCGGAGGTTCACATAATTTTCATGAGATGAGACTGTCCACCAAGGTGGTATGGGTCTCCCTAAATCTCCTAGTCTTTCAACTATGCTGCCAACATAGGTAACTAGCCAGTGGTTTTCCACCTAAGCGAGCTAGGGATGTTTTGGTTTCACCTTTTGCCAGTTACTCCACCTCTCTTTGGTGTGGAGAAGACACCGGATTTCATGATGATAAAATGATCTATATTTGTTAAAGTTGAAGTTCCTCAAAGTATGAAAGATAATGAAATGAATGATACTGAAGATGTATGTGCAAGACAATAAGGAGGTGAAACCAGATTCAGGTAATGACATTAGGTCATTCTTGGTCATTGCACTTCATGATCCCGATGAGAGTCTTAAACTTCATCCTAGGTATAGCTGGTGTTTATATCAGCCTATGAATGAATGAAATGAATATAAATGAAGTATGCATGAATAAATTAAACAAACTCTGTATTTGGTAAAGAAGGCTCCATAGTTGAGGTCCCATATGTTGAGCCCTCATTTTAGGAAGTCCTAATGTTAAATCTGTGATTACAAGGTCTCATGGTATATAAACAAATGATATATGATATATGTATGTGCTATATGAAATATGTTATGTGCTGGATGCAATATGAAAAGAATTATGATGCATGTACTCTCATAGCATGACGTTTCCTAATCTTATTTGGCAAGTTCAAATGACTTGGCTTTCCATAACACATATCTTTAGGAGGGAGCTCTTCTTAATCATGCATCTCCCTGGTGTGTACTTGCATACACCCATACCTACAAGTGTGTACTAATCCCATACATTATACTATATAGGATTACTTTGTTTATTAAACATAGTTCTTACAACCCTAGTTGTGGATTTAGTTACCCATGCACGCAAGACCACAATTCATAGTTTTGAATGAAGAAATAATGAACTTACTTAAAAATAAAAAGAAAACAATAAATTCAACTTTAAATTGAAAGAAAATCCTTTAAAACAAATCCGGAAACTGATTAATTGCCAAATCTTGAAACCAACAATATCCAACACAAAAATAGAACAATAGTAATGGTATCTAACCTCACAAACGAGGTTTTAATTCCCTATATATAGAAAAAATATTCTTAAAGAAAATTTAATTGAAATAAGGAAAGTTTTGTCTAGGTACGCGGCTTCAATCGATGACCACACAAATGGACCATCGATGTCCGTCGACTGCCTCCGTCAGTATGGACTTTAAATATTTTTCACCACCGGATAGAACCTTCTCTGAATTAAATGAAGGACCGGCAGTACGATCTGTCGATGCTCCTCCGTAGATCTATACTTAAAATTTTTAATAGTCAGGTACTTGAACCTTCTCTGAATCGATCGGCAGTTCACCAGTACAGTCCGTTAATCAATTGATGCACCATCGTTTGCTCTCCTGATTCCACACTTGATCAAATTTACCTGATCTTCTCCCATAGCATTAATTGTAAATCGATGGTCACGACCGATGGTCCATCGATCAAACAATGGACCGTCGATGGCCTTCATTGGTCATCTTCTGTACCTTTTTCGGCCGCCTTCTCCATTTTCAACGTGGACATCTTTCCTGCAAAACAAACAAAAAATTTATTAAAACTACTATAAAAAGTCTCTGACACACACAACTCTTATGTAAAATGCATTGAAAATACTGTAAAACCGCGGTAGGAAAGTATAATAAAACTAAAATTAATTGTACAAAGAGGTCCGAGAAAGCCTATCCTGATCATGCAAGAGGCCTCTATTCCTCGTATGTTTATTTATCAAATTCCACAACTTTGAATGACTAGCTCCAGGACTATCCCTTGGAATTATAAGCCTACCATCATGACATACAAGGGAAAAGAATTCAATAAGGAAGTATATTAAGTAGGGGTAATGACCCATTTAGGGAAATGTTATGCCCCAACAAAGTAAAGGAGAACTAAACAAGGAAGAAATGACAAAAGGCAAGTTAAGTATCTGGTCAATCATGAAAAACTCAAGGATTTCTGAAGAAAGATAAAATTACCAATCTCTTCCATTATCGAAGGGTTCAAGAAAATCCATCCTAAATCTCTTTTTTTGCCTTAGTTGATATATTCATATGAATATCGTAAAGTTATAATGAAGACATTGATTAAAGCACGTGATACTAATGAAGTTACAGTAAGTCACTAAGTAACAATCTATAGGAGAATCTTCAAGGTACACATGATGACTTCTCAAATAATAAACTATCGATGGAAGGCACCAAACATAACTAAGGATTTCATATTATAATGAAGTGAAAGATCTCCTATGTTACTCGAGTACTGATTGATAGAGGCTCTAGTGCAAACATTTGTCCTTTTTGAACTCTAAAAAAATTGAATATTAGTACGGAAAGGATACCATCGAATATTATATGTATAAGAGTTTTTCATGGAGCAAAAAGAGATTCCATTGATGATATAGAGTTTATACAAACTACAGGGCCAGTTGATTTTACCATAGACTTTGAAGTATTGAATATCAATGCTTCCTACAATCTATTGTTGGGGAAACCATGAGTAAATAGGTCACAACCAAAGGTAAAACTTAGACATGACATGTCATATAAGAAGATGAGAGGTCCTAAACAAGCCACTTAGCATTCATCGTACAAGATAACATAAAAAGTGTTTGACAAAAGAGGAAGTTTAAATGCAAGTCTCAAATCCATCTATTAAATTATAAAAAAAGTGTGTGGGACATAACCGATACATCAAATACAAAGTATGAAAATGGTAATAAGGAAAAACATATAAGAGTGACATCGTCCTCAAAGTATAAGGATGATCCAAGTTGTCAAGTCTCTAATAGGATGAACTAGCTACGAACGGAGGAAGAAGAGTTTTAAAGCCCTACATTAGTAAAACAATGTAGGCAAAAGTATGAATTAATATATGGAATGTATTAAGTAAAAGGGGAATTCCATAAAATATGAGACGTGATCATAATGGACATAATCGATAATATGGAATGCATGACAAAACTAAAACATAGTAAAATCAGTTAATAAAATTCATAAACCATGAACATGGTAAATGAATATTTTAATCTTAAAATAAGATTCATTAAAAATTAGTATTTAACTTAATTCATTTCATGGGATGTTTATCATTAACCGACATAGACCACATGAGAAATAATAGGGAACCCGATATATCCCTCATACTAAAAGAAGGAGAAACTTCTTGTTAAGTTAGAATTCATATTCATTATATAATATGCTATATGTTGATCTACTAGCTATATTATTTAAGACAACACCTACGGCGGCAAGTTTTTTAGAACTAGAGGTTGTTACTAGAGACTAAACTGATTGAGCCTCGGTTATGAAGTCACTCGGTGCTAAGTAAAACTCTCACAAAATAGTTAGTAATTATATTCATATTATCATAAATTAAAAACATAATTAAAATACTAACCCAAGCTATAAACGTCATAGAGTAGCTCCTTAGACAATCCATGAGAAAACTTGTTACCATCCATGATCTTTTTAGTATAGCTTTACAAGGCCCATAGTCATTAACTCCATTCTAAAACTTCCCTAATACTAATGGAAACATTTTAAAACATGTGATCTATAATCATTTATAGTATATCCGAATACCATACTAATCAAAATCTAATTTAGGAAAATAGCTCGAAAAAATTGAGGGCAAATCTAGATGCAATTCATGTTGTAACAACCCAAAATTGGCTATGTTAAGTAATGCTTAATGTACCTAGAATGTCTAGATTAGACCGGGTTCACACGGATTAATGCGCGTAGAACCAGACCTCTGAACCTATGCATCAGCAAAGTCAACCTACTTAGTGAGTTAGTTGAGCAAGGCAAGGATGGGTCCATTCATGTAGGGCACCCGAATATTAAGATTCACCCGGATGAGTCTTAACCAGACTTGAAAAGGGTTAATCTTAAGTGTGGAGGGTCTATGCGTAAAATGGTCTTTTTCAGGCTAAGGGTAGTATTCTAATTACACTAAATATTTAATTAATTAATATAAGGAGTGGAATTAGGGTAGGGTTGACCCGATTGACTCATTTTCACGAGTTAGGCTTCACCCGGGTTCGATCTTTGGTGGAAGCAATGATTAAATTAAATTAATTGGTACTTAATTATTAAGTTAAACTAATTGGTATTTAAATTTCTGATTTTAGTATGGGAAATTATAAATTAAATAAATAACAAAGAGTCCTAGTTTGACTAAGTCTTCAACTAAAACTCCTACTCCTAAACTTACTCTCATCACTCTCCACTATCATTTTCACGTCTCTCACCCTCATTCTCACGTCCATCATCAGCAAAAAGGAACAAAAAAAATTAATGTTCATAACTTTAAGTACTTGCACACAAAAACTCAAAAGAAAAACTAAACTAAAAATGAAAAGCAAAAGCATTTTTCAAACGGTTTGTGCGTGAGTTTTGTTAGAGAAGCATTTGTTTTTCGTGGGAGTTGGAAACACTTGTGATAAGATTTTAAAACTTAAACTATGGAAAAAGTTATGGGTTTTCTTCCTCTTGGTCCCTTTCCCAAGAGACCCCTAAGATTCAGTCGAATTCTAATCCGAAAACTAGGAATGTTCCCCTTTGCATGTCCCGGTCAGTAGCTCCAATCAATTGTTGAAGGTTGGGTATGTTTACTTGTAGAAATTAGGGATATAATGTGTTTCCGTGATGATTATGTTCATGTATGTATGTTCGGATTTATGTGATGATGAAAATGTGTGCAATGTGTGTGTAGTCATGTTCTTTGGCATGTTTTGGAGCATGATAATGGCATGTTAAAGCCTTGTTCTTTTTGTATAACATTAGTTGGATAAGATGCACATAATAATATACGAAATATCCAGCAAATTATCTAAGAATCTAACATAAAAATGAATAAAAATACGTACTAAAAACGTGACCAAATTTCCAGAAAATCTTGAAATTTGGTCTCGGCTAAGAAAGAAGTGAGATGCTGAAATATTTAAAAAAATTTGTAAGATGTGAGGTCATTATTGATTGATCCCAAGAGCTCACCATATGCAAGCTATTAAAAATTCAATTATAAAATTGAGGTAAGGGGGATTCGGAATGGAGTAAGGCTCAAGTGAAGAGTTAGGAGAAAAATGAAAGAAAAATAAAATGAGGTGTGTGGGGATCGAATTCCCAACCTCACGGATAGGCGAGGGAGTTAGGTGAAAGAAACTTAAAGAACAATAAAATGATGTTGTGAGGGATCTATCCCACATCCTCTTGGTCTCAAATGAAAAAGCATAGAGAAAATAAATGAAAGAAAAAGAAGTATAGGCATTGGTGCTCGACCTCGGGTCCCCAAGCTGAAATTTTAAAATCAAAATTCAGTATAAGACTAAGTGTTGCGCATGGGATATGAAACCGGGTTCCCTTTCCCAATTCTGTATTGATACATAAGTCTTACGTGAATAAATATCTAATGAATGCTGCCTATAGGAATCGAACTCGAGACTTTGGCATAATTACAAGATGCATAAGTCTTGTACCATGTAATCTTGGGTAAGTATGAGTCACTTAGACGATTTATGAATGAAACCTCATGGCTTATACGTATGGATTCATAAGTAGAGCGTATGTTTAAAAGTAAGTGAATCTAAGGTGTATGTGATGAATTGATGTGACTCGAGGGGGGTTAAGTAAGAGTGTGAAACACACTAAAAGTCCAAGTGCATTGGCATATGGCGGAATGAACATTCACACAATTGGGTGAGAAAGTATGAAGAGATAATATGCTAAAGCTAATGAAAATAGTGACAACATGATAAGAGGCTAAAATGAATGGTGAGACAAGTCTCAACAAAGCCTAGGAAAAATTTAACCAAATGAACTCACCTATGGGAGTGTAGAATAATGTAAAGTCAAATCACAAGTACATTCCAAAAGAAAGTGTTAAGAATGAAGTCATAGTTAATAAACAAAGAAAGAGTGACTACATAACTATAGGCTAGTGCAAGTGAGAAGCGTTGCATCTAAGACTAATAATCAATGTCACTAAATGAAATTTCTAAGAGAGTATATTTATGCTAAATGATGAATAAGCAAAGAAAGAGTGGCTACATGAGGAAAGGCTAGTACAAGTGAGACAAGTTGTATCTCCGCCTAGAATCAATGTTTATCAATGTAAATTCCAAGAGAGCATATGTATGTTATTGGATGAACAAATAATGAAAGGTGAGTAAAGATGAAATGGAAAGATATTAAAAAAGAACAGGGTAGCATCACAATAAGAGGCTAGTACAAGTGATACAAGCTGTACCAAAGGCAATATAAGGTCACCAAAAGGACTCACCTAAGAGAGTATTGAACATTAAGAGACAACTATCAATCACACTCTATATGTAAGTGTAAGGACAATTCACACTTAAGACATAAAGAAGAGATGATAAATCATCTAATGATCTATGACTACCTCATGCTAGAAGCAAGCTTCGATAATGTATAAGTTGAATGTAATTAGGAACTATAAACGGAGCACCGATAGGCTATCTATGAGTGGTCATGCTTTCTTTAGGGAAGGGCGGAGGTTCACATAATTTTCATGAGATGAGACTGTCCACCAAGGTGGTATGGGTCTCCCTAAATCTCCTAGTCTTTCAACTATGCTGCCAACATAGGTAACTAGCCAGTGGTTTTCCACCTAAGCGAGCTAGGGATGTTTTGGTTTCACCTTTTGCCAGTTACTCCACCTCTCTTTGGTGTGGAAAAGACACCGGATTTCATGATGATAAAATGATCTATATTTGTTAAATTTGAAGTTCCTCAAAGTATGAAAGATAATGAAATGAATGATACTGAAGATGTATGTGCAAGACAATAAGGAGGTGAAACCAGATTCAGGTAATGACATTAGGTCATTCTTGGTCATTGCACTTCATGATCCCGATGAGAGTCTTAAACTTCATCCTAGGTATAGCTGGTGTTTGTATCAGCCTATGAATGAATGAAACGAATATAAATGAAGTATGCATGAATAAATTAAACAAACTCTGTATTTGGTAAAGAAGGCTCCATAGTTGAGGTCCCATATGTTGAGCCCTCATTTTAGGAAGTCCTAATGTTAAATCTGTGATTCCAAGGTCTCATGGTATATAAACAAATGATATATGATATATGTATGTGCTATATGAAATATGTTATGTGCTGGATGCAATATGAAAAGAATTATGATGCATGTACTCTCATAGCATGACGTTTCCTAATCTTATTTGGCAAGTTCAAATGACTTGGCTTTCCATAACACATATCTTTAGGAGAGAGCTCTTCTTAATCATGCATCTCCTTGGTGTGTACTTGCATACACCCATACCTACAAGTGTGTACTAATCCCATACATTATACTATATAGGATTTCGCCCCTAAGCTGCCACCCTTCTATACCAATAGGGATAGGCCCAAGCTAATCTTTCTACCTAAGCTTCCACCCTCATGTACCAGTTGGGATCAACCCATGCTAGGCTTTCTCCCCTGGGCTGCCACCCACGATTATATAAATTTCTTCAGTTAGATTCTTTAATCTTTCAGATTGTTGTTTATCAATTCATAACTCTTTTGGGATTGTTCTTTGGATGATCGAAACTCTTTCGAGATGTTATTTTGATGATCATAATCATTTTGGAGATATGGAAGTATGGACCAGTAACAGAAGACATGAAAATAATACTTCAAGGCAATAACAATGACATAAGGAGCTATGTAACAATAACATATTAATTATGAGCCTAATGACACAATTGACTTCAAACAACAAAGAGGAGGATTCACCAACCTTGCTTTTGCAAATACCATCTCTATACTAGCACATGGGGGGATAATTACACAAGTATAAAATAGTTAACATATAATGAAGTAGTTCTATGGACTATGGAGAAAGAGAAACATTGTTAGCTATTTGGAGATAGTACGCTGCCACTATGTTTCCTTTTCTAGGAATACAACTTATGAGATTCACTTCATTTGTATTAATCGCAAGTAAAAGATTTCATGCCAAATGGATATGAAATCGAATAGACTTACATACATTATCCTTTGACCGATATAACAATCATAAT
Source organism: Solanum pennellii (assembly GCF_001406875.1). Classification (NCBI taxonomy): domain Eukaryota; kingdom Viridiplantae; phylum Streptophyta; class Magnoliopsida; order Solanales; family Solanaceae; genus Solanum; species Solanum pennellii. Next base: position 18,242,788 of record NC_028647.1, read on the forward strand.
TCAGCCTCCCCTTTTCGGTTATAATCCATAATTTAAGTCATGGTAAACTAAAATTAGCAGCTATTACACTGTGAGCCTAGTAAAACACTAACTATCTTTGAAAGTTAATGAACTCATCCAGCCCTTAACATAATGTGTATCACCACACCCTCATTCTATGTCCAACACATACATTATATATCCTTTCCCCAAGATCAACCAAGCTGCACCAACAATAATACAGATAGAACAACCCAAAATATTCTTTATCCATTTATTGAATTCACCACCCCCTTGAGTTCTTCATTACAGCACACCCCTAATTCCTCACTCAAACTCATACACAAGGAAGACAAAAAAAATTGGGCAGCCACATTACTTCAATTTCCGCAACTTCTCCTTATAACTTGAATCCTTCTAGAACTTCAGCTTCCCTTCACAATTAAACTAAACAACAAGAAAAATGTCTCTTAATAGCTAAGAAAGTGAGCATTAGCTTCTTGAAATTTTCTGCTTTTGTATTTAAACTTGAGCATGAATAACATGTTTTTTAATCATCCATCGGAGAATTAAGAAAAATCCAAGTGTTTTAAATTACCTTGGTTTGCAGATATGAGGGTTTCTTGAAGAACTGTAGAATAACTAAAAACTGCTATTTTAATCTTGAAGAAAAAAGAGAGAGAGACCTGGATATAATTCTCAATATTATGTGATAAAATGGGTGAAGAATATGTGCTCATATTGGATATATATGGAGCTTTATTGACCACAAAACTATCCTCTAGAACCTCCTTTTTTGGGTTCCATTTTCAGCTACTAGTTGGTCAAGCAGGTGATATACCTGCTTACGCACATCAAGCAGCTCAAAAAGTCAAACTAGGTGATGCACCTAGTTGCTTTTACTTGGGCTTTATCTATATTGGTCCTTGGTAAATTTGTCTGCTGAGCTTTCTTTCATTTTTATTTTCTTTTAATAGGTTTGGGCTTTAAGTGAGCCCATTACTATAACACTAAATCTGGTCCATCAAGCTTGGGCTAGGTGATGCAGCTTCTAGCTTAATAAAGCCAAGCAAGCAGCTAAATTATTTTATTCCATTTTATGAATATTACAGCTTGTTGCTTCAACTTAGAACTTAACTTTCAAATTTAAGCTCAATTACCACCTTACTATTTCGAGTTTTAATACATCCGGCGGAGTAAACTTATAGTAAACATGCTGAAACGTGCATGGCATGATAGATCACTTTTCGGTTAGTTTAAACCAACACTAATTATATATGGAACATGTTCCCTCACCTATACTATAAGGCCAGCAGTATCACACTAATAGAACAAGCATATGCATAAGACGGGCTGTTACTTCCTCCCCCTTTAAAACATTCATCCTTGAATGTTACCATAGTTATCCAGCAAAAACTGATTCAAGCCTAAGTTAGTACTACTATTAATCACATAATACATATAGATGTATACCTACTTGTCGGCATATAAACTAAGCATTTTCATATATCTCTTGGATCTGAAAGAGATGAGGATACTTGAATTTCATTGCTTTTTCCCATATAACTTCTTCTACTTGTTTGTTCCTCCACAATACTTTTATAGAATCTACCTCTTTATTTCTTAACTTCCTAACTTGTCAATCCAGAATTGCAATGGGTACTTCTTCATAAGTGAGATCTCTTGTAACATGTGCATCTTTAGTAGGACTAATACGAGATTGTCACTTACGCACTTTTGTAGAATCGAGACATGAAACACTTGATGAACTGATGAAAGATCTTGTGGTAGCTCTAACTTATAGGCCGCTTGGAAAAATCGTTGAATAATCTTATATGTCCCTATATGTCATGGATTAAACATTCCCTTTTTACTAAACCTCATTAACCTTTTCATTGGAGACACCTTCAAGAACACCCAATCCCCTATAGAAAATTCTAGTCATCTCCTTTTAATATTCGCATATGATTTATGTCGACTTTGAGATGTTTCTAGCTGTTGTTGTATCACTTTGATGTTTTCCATTTCTTTATGGATAAGAGTTGGACCAAATGAGGAATTTCACTTGTTTCAAACAACCAATTGGTGATCTATACTTTTGACCATATAAGGCTTCATAAGGTGCCATTTTAATGCTCGAATGGTAGCTATTGTTATAAGCAAATTCAATAAGTGGTAGGTGATCATCCCAGCTACACTTGAAATCTAATAAATAAGCTTGCAGCATATCATCAATTATTTGAATTGTACATTCTACCTGGCCATCCGTTTGAGGGTGTAAGATAGTACTTAAATTTTCTTGTAATCCCGAACTCTTCTGAAATGACATCCAAAAATTTGCAGTGAACTGAGCTCCTCTATCAGATATTATAGAGATTGGCACTCCATGTATCCGAACTATCTCTTTAATGTACAACCTCGCATACTCTTCAGTTTTATAAGTAGTCTTCAACGGCAAGAAGTGCACTGCTTTGGTGAGTCTGTCAACTATTATCCATATGGAGTCAAACTTCCGGAATAAGCTAGGCAAACCAGTGATGAAATCCATGTTGATCATGTACCATTTTAAAATCGAAAGTTCTATATGCTTCATATAACCTCCAGGCCTCTAGTGTTGTACTTCTACCTTTTGACAGTTGGGAAATTGAGCCACGAGTTCTGCAATGCTCCTCTTCATGTCCCACCATCAATACATTTCTTTCAAGTCATGATACATATTAGTTGACCTGTATGAACAGAGTATCTTGAATGATTTGCTTCCATCATGATCCTCTTTCTTAGTTCATCTACATTAGGTACACACAATCTGTTTTGACATTGATGTGCTCCCTCTTACGTAAGGTCAGATGCCTTTCTCATACAATTTTGTACATTCTACTTAAGATGTAAAAGAATAGGATCAGTGTACTGCTTCTCTTTCACTTCCATTACTAATGAGGATTCTTCCGCATTTTGCACAATAACCCCTTCCCTCTTGAGAATCAAGAAGGCAAACCCCCAAGCTAGCTATTTAGCATAGATCCTTAGTTGGTTTGCAGACATGAGGGTTTCTTGAAGAACCTTAGAATACCTAAAAACTGTTGTTTTGATCTTGAAGAGAAAAGAGAGAGAGAGAGCTGGAGATAATTATCAATTATGTGTTAAAATGGGTGAAGAGTATCTACTCGTATTGGATATATATGGAGCTTTATTGACCACAAAAATATCCTCTAGAACCTCCTTTTTTTGGGTCCATTTTTAGCCACTAATTGACCAAGTAGGTGATGCACCTGCTTATGCACATCAAGCAACTCAAAAGGTCAAACTAGGTGATGCACCTAGTCTCTTTCACTTAACATTTATCTATATTAGGCCTTGGCAGATTTTGCTACTAGGATTTCTTTCATTTTTGTTTTCTTTAAATAGGTTTGGGCTTCAATTGAGCCCATTACTATAATTCTAAATTTGCTCCATTAAGCTTGGACCCTTTAAAAATATCCATATATCGCAAGTAGGTGATGCAACTGCTATCTTACTAAAGACAAGAAAGAAGCTCAATTATTTTATTCCATTCTATGAATATTACATCCTTTTGCTTCAACTTAGAACTTAACTTTAAAATTTGATCTCAATTACCACCTTACTATCTCTAGTTTAAATACATTTGACGGAGTCAACTTACAGTAAAAATGCTGAAATGTGCATGGAATGATACATCACTTTCCGGCAAGTTTAAACCCACACTAATCATATAAGGAACATGGTACCTCACCTATACTATAAGGCCAGCAGTATCACAAGAATAGAACAATCATCTGCGTAAGACGGGTTATTACAATTTGAGGTTTAAAATCTATAATTTTGTATCTAATGATTGGGTTTTGGTATTTTGGGCTTAGGGTTTTGGGTTTATGGTTTAGAGTGAGGGTTAGGGTTAAGGTTAACGTTAGGGCTTTGGGTTTTTTTTAAGTTTTAGGTTTAGGATTTAGGATTTGAGGCTTGGTATTTTGGCTTAAAATCTACAGTTTAGAGTTAAATGTTTGGGTTTTGGTATTTTGGGCTTAGGGTTTTGGGTTTATAATTTAGGGTTAGGGTTAGGGTTAAGGTTAGGGTTAGGGTTAAGGTTAGGTTTAGGGTTTGGGTTTGGGTTACGGTTAGGGCTTAGGTTTTTAAGGTTTTGGCGTTTGTGGTATAGTATTTGAGGTTTAAAATCTATGATTTAGTCTATATTGTTTGTTTTGGGTTACGGTTTAGGGCTAGGATTAGGGTTAGGGTGTAGTTTTTTTAGGTATTATGGTTCATGGTTTAGCATTTGAGGTTTAAAATCTATGGTTTAATATTAAAAGTTTGGGTTGTTGTATTTTGGGCTTAGGGTTTCAGGTTTATGGTTTAGGGTTAGGGTTTTGTTTTTGGTTTTTTTAGGTCTTAGGGTTTAGTGCTTAGGATTTGAGTTTTAATATTAATGGTTTAGTGTTTAATGTTTGGGTTTTGGTATTTTGGGATTGGGGTTTAGGGTTTATGGTTGGGCCAGGTTATGGTTAATGTTAGGGTTAGGGTTTAGTTTTTTTTTAGTTATTAGGGTTTAAGGTTAAGGATTTGAGTTGTAATTTTTTATGGTTTAGTGTGTAATGCTAGGATTTTGGTATTTTGTCTTTGGGTTTAGGGTTTAGGTCTTTGGGTACTTAAGGTTAGGGTTAGGGTTAGGGTTCGTGTTAGGGATAGGGTTAGGGTTAGGGTTTAATTTTTTTTAGGTTTTAGGTTTTGGGGTTTAGGATTTTTTGTTTAAAATATATGGTTTAGTGTTTAATATTTGGTTTTTGGTATTTTGGGCTTGGGGTTTTGGGTTAATGGTTCAGGGTTAGAGTTAGGGTTAGGTTTAAGGTTAGGGATAGGGTTAGGATTTGGGTTAGGGTTATGGTTTAGTATTTACTTAGGTTTTAGGGTTTGTGGTTTAGGATTTGAGGTTTAAAATCTATGGTTTAGTGTTTAATATTTGGGTTTTCGTATTTTAACTTATGGTTTTTCTCAACATAGGTTTTAGGGTTTAGGGTTAGGGTTAGGGTTAGGGTGTATTTTTTTTTTTGGGGGGGTGGGTTTATGGTTCAAGGTTTAGCATTTGAGGTTTAAAATATATGGTTTAGTATTTAATGTTGTGGTTTTGGTATTTTGGGCTAAGTGTTTTGGGTATATGGTTTAGGTTTAGGGTTTTGGTTTTTGTATTTTGGGCTTGGGGTTTAGGGTTTATGGTTTAGGGTAGGATTAAGGATAGGGTTAGGGTTTTTGTTACGGATAGGGTTAGGGCTAGAGTTTAGAGTTTTTTTAGGTTTTAGGTTTTGGGGTTTAGGGTTGTTGGTTTAAAATATATTGTTTATTGTTTAATGCTTGGGTTTTGGTATTTTGGGCTTGGGGTATCGGGTTAATGGTTTATGGTTAGGGTTAGGGTTAAGGTTAGGGTTAGGGTTAGGGTTAGGGTTAACTTTGTTTTAGGTTTTTGGGTTTCTGGTTTAGGATTTGAGGTTTATAATCTATGGTTTAGTGTTTAATGTTTGAGTTTTTGTATTTAAGACTTTGGGTTTTTCTTTCTTTTTTTTGTTTTTCGACTTAGGGTTTTGGCTTAGGGTTTGGATTAGGGTTAGTGTGTAGGTTTTGTTTAGGTTTTATGTGTAAGACCCCAAAATGAGTTAGGGTGTCTAGAGCCTAACATGTTTGTCTTAAGGTTATAAGGTCCTAAAATGATTGACCAACAACCCGTTGGTGAAGTCTCGTCGATGGAAACTTAGCTTTGGCAGGTATCAACCCAAAAATTGGCCAATGTCCAATCGATGGAAGCCAAAGGACGGCCAGTCGATTGACCAACGGGCAGTCGATTGGGTCAGTCAATGGTGGCCTGTAACTGATGCATTATGATTGTTTTATTTAGGGGTGAATGGTAAATTCACCCCATGTCCTAACCATACTCTAGTAGATTTATTCAGCTAATTTTGGGTGTATATAGGTCATCAAACACGTGAAGAACACATTCCAAATCATTTCCCACGAAATTGAACCTTTCCCTCCAAAATATTTTCCCTAATAAACCACCATTGTTAGTAAAGCTCAAGAAAATATTGGAGCTTAGATTTCCATGGATGAATAATCAACTTTTAAAGGTCTTCATGTAGATAAAGGTATGGTGATCCTTCATCTAAAAGTAACCTTTCACTTGGAGAGTTAATATCAATGTTTTCAAAGAAAGTTTCATGATCAAACCATTTCTTCTTCAATCTATCCATGAGTTCTTTCTCAAAACGTTTTTAATGGCTAAACCATGATTAATTGATGTTAATGTATTGGTTTGAATGTGATTTTAATCCAATTGCATGATGAACCCATGTTTCCTCCCTAAATTGATTCAGTCGTTGAATGGGCTTTGTGATTTTGACTTGTTATCGATTGAATTATGATATATTACATTGAAGTGGTTATATCTACTATTCTTTACGTGAATTGATGTTTAATTGATGATAACGAATCTATGTGGATCAATGTATGAAGGTCTGAACATGCCTAGCCTAGTCTTCGTTATGATCACTGTAATGTGGGTCCTTAATTGGTTAAAAAGTGCATTTCGATTATGTTGTAGTTCCTGTAGATACTGTGTAAGGGCAATAACATGATTGAATTGTTACTATAAATCGTGTATGATTAAGGTGGAGAAGGATGAAAATGAGTTGGTCTAAGTTTTTCTAGTCTATGGAATTGTAATTTGTGATCTTGATGTTTATTTGAATCGATCATGAGTATTTGTCCATAGCTACTGCCTATGATGTAATGTGATCATGAATTGTATGTAATGGACATAATGTGGATCAATGAGTTATAGTTGAATAGGATTAACCTATGTAGATTTGTCTTCCATGATTTCCTAGTATAAAGCATACTTACAGTGAATTGAAGTTTATTGGCAGTGGTAGTAGGATCTCGTATAGTCTATGATTTCTTTGACTACTGCCATACATGTATATTATAATGAATCTTGATTGATAAACATGACTAGGGAAATTGATTGATGATCTATGCCTATCTATTCTCTAAAACAATGGTAATGTTTTGCACTAGTTGTATCATGATCTTGTAGCGACTTGTACATGGTTTCTTCTATGATTAAAGTACATTTAGCTACTACCCTATATATGTATGTATGAACATGTATGATTTAATGTGTTATGTGAAAGGTTTTCTTACATATATGTATATACACACATGAATGATGATCTAGTAAATAGAGGAGCCTTAAAAGGTGTGCTCAAGTGTATCCTAGATAGATAGTGCTAATACATATGCTATGTCCATGTGAAAGGATCTTCTCACATGATTTAGGTTGATGAACTTTAATCTATGACCTATGAGCTAAACATATAAGGGTATGACTCTTCTAAGCCTATATTTTTATAAAGTAATGTTAATGAAGGCTTTTCAATAAAGGGAACTTAGCTTAGCACCGAGTGAGCTTGAATATGAGTGTGTCCCTTCCAAATGTGGGAAGGTAGGTCACCATAAATCTCATGAGGTGCATAACCACAATGACTCAATAGGCATAAATAGGGTTTCCATAAGTGAATAACCATAATGCCCCATCATGGCATATAGAGGGTTTCCACATGTACCTCGAAGTTCCATAACTATGCTTGTCACATAGGATCTATAAATGTGATATCACTTAGTATGCTATCATGTGTTAATGTTCTACCTTGGCTAGGTACGACCACCTTCCATTGGTGTACGGTTCTACAACACCAAATTTCATGTTTAGCACCCATGGTATTAGTTTTGGTTAAGGCTATAGTTTCCCCAAAGTAAAATGGACAATGGAAGTAAATGAATAGGATCCTAACTAGGAGGACTTGAGGTAAGTTACTTAGATAGGTGGAAGTAATGAACCCATCTAGACATTGCACAAGTATCTACTTAGGAAATCCTAGGAAGGTGACCTAACATGTATGATTATGTTTATGTCCATATGCATGACTTTGTAGTATTTTTCTACTTTTTATAAAGATGTGCATGGTATGAATCCATATGATGTGGTCCTATCCTTGTATGCATTATTTTGGTCTAAATGACTATATGATGAAGGTCTTGTATTAACTTGAATGAAGTTGCCTTCACTTACTTGTTGATGTATGAATTGGCATTGTCAATCGACGAACCAAACGACGGCTAGTTGATTGACCAACGGCCCGTTGGTTAAGTCTCGTCGATGGAAACATAGCTTGGTAAGGTATCAACCCAAAAATTGGCCAAGGTCAAATTGACTAAAGCCAAAGGACGTCCAGTCAATTGATCAACGGCCAATCGATTAGGTCAGTCGATGCTGGCCTGTAAGTGATGCATTGTGACTGTTTTATTTAAGGGGTGAATGGAAAATTCACCCCACATCCTAGACTGACTCTAATAGGTTTATTAATCTACTTTTGGGTGTATATAAGTGATAAAACACATGAAGAACCCATTCCAAATCCTTTTCCATGAAATTGAACCTTTCCCTCCAAAATATGCTCTTTAAGAAACCACCATTGTGGTGAAGCTCACGAACATCTTGGATCTAGTATTTCCATGAATTAATCATCCTGTTTTAAAGGTTTTCATGTAGATAAAGGTATGGTGATCCTTCATCACTAATTAACCTTTCACTTGGAGAGTTAATATAAATGTTTTCAAAGAAAGTTTCATGATCAAAGCTCTTCTTCTTCAATCTATCCATTGTTTCTTTCTCAAAACATTTTTAATGGTTAATTCATGATTAATTGATGTAAATGTATTGGTTTCAACGTGATTTTAATCCAATTTCATGATGAACCCATGTTCCCTCCCTAAATCGATTTAGTCCTTGCATGGGCTTTGTGATTTTGACTTGTTATCGATTGCATTATGATTCTATTACGTTGAGGTGGTTATATACACTGTTGTTTATGTGAATTAATATTGAATTGATGATGATGAATCCTTGTGGATCAATATATGAAGATTTGAACATGCCTTGCCTAGTCTTCATTATGATCATTGTAATATGGGTCGTTAATTGGTTAAAAAGTGGATTTTGATTATTTTGTGGTTCTTGTAGCTACTTTTTAAGGGTATGAACATGATTGAATCGTAAGTGTAAATCGTGTATGATCAAGGTGGAGAAGTATGAATATGAGTCGGTCTTTGTTCTTCTAGTCTATGGAATTGTAATTTATGATGTTGATGTTTATATGAATCGATCATGAGTATTTGTCCATAGCTACTGCCTATGATTTAATGTGATCATGAATTGTATGTATGGACATAATGTTGATCAACGAGTGATAGTTGAATAGGATTAACCTATGTAGATTTGTCTTCCATGATTTCCTAGTATAAAGCATACTTACAGTGAATTCAAGTTTATTGACAATGGTAGTAGGATCTCCTTTAGACTATGATTTCTCTGACTACTGTCATACATGTATATTATCAATGAATCTTGATTGATAAAAAAGACTAGGCAAATTGATTGATCATCTATGCTTATCTATTCTCTAGAACAATGGTAATGTTTTGCACTAGTTGTATCATGATCTTGTAGCGACTTGGACATGGTTTCTTCTATGCTTAAAGTACATTTAGATACTACCCTATATATGTATTATTGATGAAAAGGTGGATTGATCAATGTTGGTAAAAAGGGTTGATGAATTGGTAAGGTCTACTCTTCCTCTCTAATTTTCTATATTAATGTAGTTGATGAAGCCTTGCATGGCATTGTTTTGTATGGTCCACTTACGGTGGAGGTGTTTAATTTATTGCCATTATATATGTGTTGACCATGGCCTTGAAGCCAAATCGACGAACATATGAACATGTGCTTATGATGATACTGTGTGAAGCTTATGCCTACTTTCCAATTGTACTTGTGATCTAGGTTGTATGGCTATTTTATAAGCATGTGTATATCCATGTTAGGATAAAATATGGGTTCTTCCATGGATGATTTAAAATGTTTAATAATCCATTACCTATGTACCCCTATGTGAATGCATGAATAGAACAAGTTAGGAGTCTTAAGTGCAAAATAAAGTTGGCTTATCTCCTATGCTATTGTGTGTTGTGTGGTCTATGCTTGAAAGAGTATGATGATCTAAGAGGGTGGATGCCTCAATGTGTTGTTGATAGCCATTATGTGATCATGTTGACCAATGTACACACAAACTCACTCTACATGCATATTACAAGTAGTATAGGTCAGGGTGTCTAAATGAAAGGTAGTTCTCATATTCACTAGTGTCTACTACTATGCATGTTAAGATGGTGTTTATGAATTCATGATATATGTTTCCTTAGCTTGGATGCCTTGATAGGTGTACAAGTATGGACAAGGGTATGGGACTTTGCCTATGCATTGCACATGTGTACCTTGATAGGATAGTGCTAGTTTTGGTTTCTATATGTGTGAATATGAATATATGAACATGTGTTACTTAATGTGTTATATGAAAAGTTTGATCACATGTATGTATACACACAGACATGAATGATGATCTAGTCAATAGAGGTGTGTACTCAAGTGTATCCTAAACTAGATAGTTCTAAAACATATGACATGTCCATGTGAAAGGATCTTCTCACATGATTTAGGTTGATGAACTTTCAACTATGGCCAATGAGCTAAGTATATAAGGGTATGACTCTCCTAAGACTATATTTTTATAAAGTAATGTTAAAGAAAGCTTTTCAATAAAAAGAACTTAGCTTAGCGCTGAGTGAACTTGAATATGAGTGTGTCCCTTCCCATTGTGGGAAGGTAGATCACCATAAATGTCATGAGGCGGATAACCATAATGCCTCAATAGGCATAAATAGGGTTTCCTTAAGTGAATAACCATAATGCCACATCTTTACATAAAGAGGGTTTTCACATGTACCTCAACTTCCACAAGTATGCTTGCCCCGTAGGATCTAGAAATGTGATATCACTTAGTATGCTAGCATGTGTTAATGTTCTACCTTGGATACCTAGGAACACCTTCCATTAGTGTAAGGCTCTATAACACTAAATTTCATGTTTAGCACCCATAGTCTTAATGTAAGTTAAGGATATAGTTTCCCTAAAATGGAAAATGGATGTTTATGAATATGATCCTAACTAGGAGGACTTGAGGTAAGTTACTTAGGATAGGTGAAAGTAATGAACCCATCTAGACATTGCACAAGTTGCTCCTTAGGAAGTCCTAGGTAGGTGACCTAATATGTATGATTATATTTATGTCCATATGCATTACTTTGTACTATTTGTCTACTTGTTATTAAGATGTGCATGGTATGAATCCATATGATGTGGTCCTACACTTATATGCACTATATTGGTGTAAATGATTATATGATAAAGGTCTTGTATTAACATTAATGAAGTTGCCTTCACTTACTTGTTGATGTATGAATTGAATGTGAAGGTTTGTGGTATCATGAAGGGTTTACTAAGAATGTATGGGGTTATGGGGCTCTATATGTTCATTTCACTTGTAGACTAAGATTGAGGTCATTACAAGGTCTAATAATGATGAATATGCAAAGAAGTAAATGTATTTGTAAGTTGATGTAGCTCACTGTAATGTTCCTAAGACCTTAACATAAATGTGTCTTTGATAGATTCTACTTATTCGATGATATGTGTTGGATTAGGTAGGTTATATGTATGTTTCGTTGTGTCCTTAAGGTGATTCATTGCACAAATTATCACTAAAGGGTTACTTAGAAAGTTAATGAACAAAAGAGAAGATGGTTAACTGTTAAGGAGAAAAGAGCTTACGGTAATGTGCCTTAAAAATGCAATATATTCTATAGGTGATCTTATGTGATGTTTGGCCTTTGAATACATTTATATGAAGTATGTGAATGATATAAATGTTATTGTCAAAAGGTTTTATGAAGATTTACTCAAAAATGCATGAAGTATGATTTTAAGAAAATGTCCCTTTTTAAATGCATGTGTTTGCATGGTTTACATACTTATTGCATTCTTGTACTAATCTCATTCTTCTGTACTTTTTACATAAAGTGTAGGTTATGGATGCTTAAAGGATGTCTTGAATGGAGAAGATCTTGATAGATGCTTCCCGAACTCAATGAAAGGAATCTTTAAGTTCAAGGATCTCCTACTTATGTCTTTACTATAAAGTATATAAGGTTGAAATTATGTTTATGTTATAAGAGTCGTGTCCCTAATGTACTCTAATGTTGTTGAGTCTAATATGGCAAAGAGACTTAGGGTCAAAATATGTTTATGACTTATATTTAATATATATATATATATATATATATATATATATATATATGAAGTGAA